>NC_056725.1:715659655-715959655 GCF_019279795.1 Protopterus annectens | reverse complement strand
AGAGAGACCCCAAAAGTACCTCACCAAGAGGATCAAGGGTCTCCAACATATGTCATATGCTGCCAGACTAAAGAAACTCCAGCTCTATTCAGTAGCATACCGCCTGCTCAGAGGTGATCTGTGCCTGACGTACAAGGCCATGTCCAATCAGGAATTGATGGACATGCTCCACCTCAAAAAATCCAAATCCATCAGAACCACGAGAGCTAAAGATTTAAACCTCAGCACAAATATGAATAGGACATGCTGGAGGGACAGATTCATAACTCAGAGGCTTCCCATACTCTGGAACAGAATCCCAGTTCATGTTAGGCAGAGCCCCTCACTGACTCTCTTCAAGAGAAATCTTGACGAGTGGATGGGAGATCGTAGGTTTACCCCAGGGGACATCTCTGTGTCACTACTAGACAGAGGCACAGTAAACTAATTCTATTATGTAAGGGGGTCTTTACTGTGTCACTACTAGACAGAGGCACAGTATTCTAAATCTATTCTGTACACTTTTGTACCATTACATGGGGTGGCGAAAGCCACATCACTATGGCTAGGCTTATAAATGCCCCAGGGCAGATAGCCTAGTACCAAACTATGAAACTATGAAACTATGTTAGATATTTCTGAGACAGAAATCTGTGAACTCCCCCCCCCCCCCCACTGTGTCCCCTGTAGGTCAGTAAAAGGTCCCTGAAACTAAAATACATAAAGCTACAGATGCTTTAGTTTCCACTGAGAGCGGTTCTCCATGATTCCCACAAGGCCTCAGATGGGGCTAGCAGATGTCTACTATTTCCTTTATGTTGTCCCTGTCCAGCTTGTAGTGGTCTATTATTTCAATTTCATGGAGCCTTGGGTGATCACATGTGGCCTAAAAACCCTACACCTTCAAGGGTGACACCTGGCAACATCAGCAGCAACACCTTCCATCACAGCCTCTTGCAGGTACAGATTTACAATAGCTGTGGCAACACCTAACATATTTTAATGTTTTCCTGTGGCCATGTGTGAGCTTGTGGCCGAATTCACTGCTGAGTCAGGTAAGTCATGTTTGAACATGTTTTATGTTCTTGAATTGCTCCGCTATTTTTTTCTTTTCATTAACATACAGGATGTCTGAGTATATGGTCATTAGCATATAATTCTGCTATCTCTTGTTTTCAGCTGGTTATGATGCGCAGTGCGGTTTTCTATATTTAAAACACCATGTGCATTGCTACTCACCTTACACACAAGCTTATCATGATAAGCAGGCATTCATGAATCCTAGGCTCAAGTAAGTTCAGATTTTTGTGTAGTCAAGATGTTAAAATGACAACCATATTTTCTCCTGTATTTTCCATGTCATTTACCTTTTTGAGAAACCAGTTAATCTGTTTCTGCAAAAATCAGTTTGTGTTTCACCTTCCAATATTTTTCATTTGAATCATTTAAGGTTTCCTCCATACCACAAATGTGGATAGTTTGTTGTTTAACCAGGCTTCAAGAGTACCTATTTGTATTTTTTTTTACTTTCTTCTTTTGAATCAAATTGTCCTACAGACAAACTACCAGCCCCAGAGACTGAGTCTAATTCTAACTAAACCTACTTATGACACCTGAGACAGATTTCAATCAGGTTTAGACATTTCCAGGAGACTGATAACAAGACTGACTTTACCTCTTCATTTTAGTGTCAAGTGTTGTATATGGAGTAGCTCATATATAACACTCTTCTGAATCTTGAAGACTTCTTTCTAATGGAAATATTTCAGAATTCAAACAACTCAATGAATATGTAGTGTTCCCTGATTCTTAAAGAGTATATTCCACTAAAACGTCTTTGAGATTGATTTTGATAAGATTACCTGTCAGAATGTAGTATAAAGTTACACAGCTACTTTTATTCTGCCATTGTGGCCATGTCCCTCTGTTTACTTTTTTACTGGCATTTCATCCCATATTACTTCCACCTTGCTCTCTCATATTTTATCTTCTTTCCCTAAAAAGGTGATACCTCCTCTTTCTTTCCTTGTAATAACATTATTTTAACGTTTTCCCTATTTTTCATATATATAGATATAGCTTTCTGTATCATTTTTTTTGTTCTCACTTCCTTTTTCTAGCGCCTTCTCATACCTCTGTATTATTTCTTTATGCTACTTCTTACATTTTTGATTCATCCTCCTTTCCATTTCTGTATAAACATTTTATATTTCTATACATATATATTGACCACCAGTATGCCCAATCATTATAGAAAGGTCTAATTGTCATATAATCTTGCAGCAATCTTTCTTTTTTATCCTTATTTCTTCTTTGCAAAATCTGTAATTAATCCCTTCATTCATTTTCCTTGCCTTTATTCCTCAATCTTCTCCCAGTCTAGCTCATACTGTGCTATGATTTGACAATTCAGCACCTCTACATCCCCTTTATTTCTTTCAAGTCTTTTATACATGCTATATAATCAAGTTGTCTTAAAAATTCCTTTTCTATTAATTCATCCTCTTTCCTTTCCTACTGTTAAGTTCTAAAAACTTATTATCTCTATTAGCATCTTAATATCATGCGTTATCTTTTCCTTTCTTAAGTTACAGTTAAAGTCCCCTACCATGACTATAGGCATATTTACAAACACATACTATTTTATTCTCTCAAAAATTTTTCCTCTGTGTTATATTAGTATATGCATAAATCACCACTAACATTATGCAGTTTTCTCTCATTCTTCTATAGGTTCATAGGTAAGTACTAGGCTGACTGTTCTTGTTGGCTATTTTAAGCCTTGCCAGTTTTCCTTTCAGTTCTTGAATTAACCAATACCATTTGGTATTAGATTGGTCTTGCTCACTCTGTGGTCAATAATTATATATTACTCCAACTGGGAATAACTGGTATCATACTATAGATAATTTGATGGGACCCATGCATGGGATAAAGTGTTTAGTAGCTGCCTCTGTCCATTAATAGCATAGGAGGCAGTCCAAGGGTGAATCTTCTACTACCCATCCATAGATCTAAGTTGTACTTGAATATGGGCAGGGATGACCTTTGTTTTACATGGATGAGGAGTTTGTTGCACAGCAGCAGTATCCTCTGCTGGACATACTTGCTATCCAAACCATTCTATTGGTGCTGCAGAGGAAGTGTAGGTCTAGACCAAGGATTTCAGATGCCATTTAATGTGCTGATACGCAGTGGGTCCATCAGCATTTGGTCGGAGGATGCCTTGTATGCCGGACACAGGTCATTTTCACAGTCTGTAGAATTCCGACTGTAGTGACAGGGCTTTGGGTGAGTCCATGTAGTTCATGCAGCTTAGGCCTTGTAACCTTTTAATGCGTGTTCCAGTGGTTGCATGTCTCTGGAAAGATATATGCCAAAGGGAACATTATACTCAATGGGTGGCCTAATGAGGGCTGAGTAAAAGGGATAATGACATCTCTAGATCTAGACACAGTCTCTTTATTTATAAGCTGTGCAATATGGAAGGACTTTCTTATGACTATGGACACATGATGGTTTAATGTTACGTCACTGACCACATAAGTTTCCAGATCCTGAACAAGTGTGCTAACTCTTAGGGGTGTATTGTCACTATGGGCATTCCCTGGGATGGATGACTTCTCAGAGGATATAGTAAAGCATTTTTGGCACATGGTTTCAGTCCATGATTCTGGCAGCAGTTATTTGTTTGGGACAAACATTCCTGCAGGATGGCTAAGTTATTCAGGGATTCAATGACTACTCCTGACTTGTAGTCATATGCAACCTTAGTCAGCTAGAGCCCTTTGGTATTGGCTTTTACTTCAGAAAATTAGATGCCAAACAAAAGAGGTCCCAGCACAGAACCGAGGGCAACCTACAAGTGATTGGCATCCTTGTGGAGGTAACTACCACTATTTTGATGTCTTGCATCCTATCTGTGAGCTAAATGGCAATCCAGCGGGTGATGCAGGGGGTCATTTCCAGTTTATTTAACTTTTCTACTGTGCCTGAGTGGGAGATTATGTTAAAAACTTTGACCAGGTCAAGGTATGTGATGTGTACTATTTAACCTTTATTCATTACTTTGGTGACCTTTTCAAGAAAGTCCACAAGGCTGAGTAAGCATGACCTGCCCTTGACAAAACAAAATTGAGCCAGTTTCAGTGTTTGGAGGTTCTTTATGTCCTTATTGATTAGTTCCACGATAAGCCTTTCCATGGCTTTGCATATGAGACTGGTCAGACTAATTTGTCTTTAATTGCCTGGCTCTGTGGAATGTCCTCCCTTCTGCAGAGAATGTTTGTAGTTGTTCTTATTTCTCTTGGTACAAAACCTTTATGGAGGCTGAGGTTGAGTAGTGTGGTGGGGGGGCTGGCTGAATTGTGCTTCATGTTATTTAATAGGCATCCAGGGATATTGGCAGGACCTCCCATTGCAGTATTTTTAGTTTTTCATAGTGGTTTTAGGACTTGGTCTTGTATGATAGCTGGAGGTGTGTCACTTCTAGGCATATCTTGTGGGATAGATGGAGATGAGAGCGGGTAAAGTTTGAGCTGAATTTATTGGCCAGTAGGTTAGCTATATCTTTGTTTCTTTGACTAATTTGTACAATATTGATAAAATTACTTTCCCATTTGTGGGAAATTCCATCAGCATTATTAACTGCTCTATGAACTTAAGATCCTTTTCCCTAACAGACTTCTGCATTATTGCCTGTTGGTTTAAAACTGTTTGTCTTAATTCCTGCAGTGTTAACAACATGTTATTTTCAAGGTTGAACTCACTAATAATTTGCTCTATCATTAGTACTTTATTAGTGTTTATCAACTGATGCCAGTAAATTAGACCATTCTTACTAAGTGTTTTAACTGCTATTGTTTCCCGAGTTATAATATTATTTTGTGTATATGCTACTGGGAATATGAAAAAAAGACCATGCTTTTATATTCGGATTTGTGTTTACAAAGTGCATAAAAGACTTTAGGGTATCGATAATGTATTTAGAATTTATATTTTTGTGTTTCCCTGTTGCCATATATTCCTTCAATATCCAAAGTAAGCATTACTAACTGGTACCATTTCCATATGTTTATTTATTGTATCATGAGTGTTTTTTAACCAACATCTTTCATGTAATAGTTTCCATTTGGAAGTATATTCTTTGTTTAACCACAGAAAAACTGTTTTTAAAGCTGATGATTGTATATATCCTTCTAAATCTGATAAGCCTATTTTTCCCATTTTTCTAAGTAATGTCTTAGGGCAACTCTAGGTTTATTAGGGTACCATAAGAATTTCATTATTAACCCTTCAAATTGTTTTAAATATGATTCAGGTGGAGGTAACTAGCAAGCTTGTATAAAATACAGAATTTTCAGGAATATAATCATTTGACATTCATTTTAGTTTTTGTTTTGTTTATGAAATCAATAAGGATAAAATTATCTTTATATTGTCATATGTATTTCTGTTTTTAATGAATCCTGTTTGATCGTTCTCTATCAATAATGGTAATATTTGTTTTATTCTGTTTGCATGAACTGTCATAAATATTTTATAATCTGTATTTAATAAACTTATGAGTCTATATGAGGTACACTCATCAGGTTATCTTGTTTCAAAATTGGTGATACTTGAGTGTATTTCCAAGAAGGAGGGCATTTATTACCTTCTTTAACTGATGTGAACACAGTAATAAATTTACTGCATTATTAGATAGTAGTTCAAACATTCCTGGTATCATATTATCATTACCCGGGGTTTTGTTTAATTTTAGTTCTTGATTTGCACTTTAATTTCTGTCAAAGTTATATATTTATCTATTATTTTTCTGTCTTCATCTGATAGTCTTAGTCTTATATTTTCCTTAAGGAATTTTCTAAGTGCTTCACTTGATTCTGATTTATTTTCTTGACTATTGGGTTTATTAAAATATACTCTAATTCCTTCTAAGTCTGATAATTTTCTTTTTTTGTCTATATTGTATATTTATTTTATCTGATTTGCCTTTATTATTCTTTTCATCCTGTTAGCTATTCTCCTTCGATTTTTTGGATTCATATAAAAAGCACATAGTTTGACCTTCTCTAGATATATCATTATTTTATGGTTCAATTTCTCTAAGTACTTTTGTTGAGGTCTTCTAATTCTTTTTCTGAAGTTAAGTTGCCTTTATGAATACCTAATTTAATTTTGTCTAATTTAGTTTGTAATTATGCCAGTTCTTTATTCCAATGCTTTTGTTTGTTTTTATACCAGGCTACCACCTTCCCATATAAATATGCTTTTATTGGATCCCATATATACATGTCTGCTACCTCGTCTGTGAGGTTTAAATCTAGAAATGTTTGCATTTCTGCAGTATAATATTGTTTAAACTCTTTAACGTTTGCCATATAGGCTGGAATTCTTATGATTGTAAGTTTTTTCTTAAAGTTAAAATCTATTTCAAAAGTTATTGCATTATGGTGTGAGAAGGGGCAGGTGATTGTTTTGACTTTGCTTATTTTTGTGGTAAGATCTTTTGTTATATACACTCTATTCAGAAAAGGTATTACGTCTATGTGAGTAATGTATGAATATCAATGAATCTTGTTCAGCATATGTGTTAATGTCCATTAAGTTATATGAGTCAGTAAACTCTGTAAGTAATTTTGATAGTGGATATTTCTTGCATGTGTTTTTAGTATCGGTGTCTTCTTCTTTCATTATACAATTAAAATCTCCTGCAATTATTGTATTACCTTTGGAATGTTGTACTATGTTCTTTAAATGTTGTTTGGCTGCCCTGATACCCAATCCTGGTATCCAATAGTTGTTTACCAGGGTATAAGCCAAACCATTTATTAATACTGACACTAAACAAAACATTCCTGAGTTATCATTGACTGTATTTATGATCTTGGGCATCAAGGTAATCTTTCTCCATAATATTGCTACACCTCTTTGCTTTTTATTATATTCTGAACTTGCTAGTAATGTGTAATTATGCATATTAACCTTAATAATATCTTGCTGAGTAAGATGTTTCTTGTAAAAATACTACTTGCACTTTATATAGCTTAAGATATCTTTGTAAGCTTCCTCTTTTACAGATGTTATTTAAGCCACTGACATTGATCATTGATATATATATATATATATATATATATATATATATATATATATATATATATATATCCTTTTGCCCATATGTGTATTTCTAAGTAACCATTTTATTTTTAGTGTTTCTTTACGCTAGATTTAACACACAACTAAGATGACTGTTAGTATTTGTCGCAAACCCTATGTGTACACAGTTCAAGTAGGTCCATATTTTCTACTGTTAAGATAACAGAGCCTTATGAAACTATTTGTTTCAACATCCAGTCAGGTTAATGAAAACATTGTTATTGTTGTTATAAACTGTAGATTTTAATATATAATAACACTTTGGCTTCTAATGTACTCTCTATGTATAAAATAAACAACACTTTTATATAGTACATTCATCTGTTGAGTTGAATTCTTTATATGCTTAGATTTGGGTCTGTTTGTATTCATAATGTTCTTGTTTAATAGATAAGTTATATGTAATTTATGAATTTTATACTTTAGATAGTATCAACAATTAATATGAATTTATTAAGGCTTCATGTAATCTCTTACTTTTAACTTTTCTTGTATCTTGTTTTTCTCTATGAAGCACAAGAGAATCCTAAGCATAAGTAATATCTGAAATTCTCTTAGTATATTAAACATATCAGTATTGCTGTATGTCTTGTTTAACAACTGAACTTAAACTATTCACCTTTAAAGTTAATGACTGTGGACTGACATCAGACTTGTTCATGTTTATCACATATGAGTGTCATTTCTTATTTACCAGTCTTGTTAAGTATGTTGATTCTTACAATGCTTTCATGACATTTATATCCTACCATACTAGTTCTTTATTACATCTGGTTCATCTTCTTACTGAATAAATTTGTGTGGATATATATTTATTTACTTATTGTTTTTTTAGCTGTTAAATCATTATTACTTTTGTTGTTATAAGTAATCATACTTTCTGTTATAGCTATGTGTCCTAGTATGCATACATATGAGTTTGCATTAACTGTATGCATCAATTGCTTCTATCTTGTTCATGATGCCATTTTCTTTGCATATGTTATAGTACCTTTGTAGCAATTTCTTTTATTTCCTTTAACAATTACTAAATCTATGCTATATATATGTCCGCTCAATAGTGCTTTGAAGCACTTGTATTTTGGTGAAAATATGTACTTGTCATTTTGTAAAAGGAAAAAACTTCAAAGACCAATGCACGTTAGGTTCAAGCAAGGCACCCTTTATTACTTGTAGCAAGGAGACAAAGCATGTAGGTACAGGATTTGTCTGGCCCTTTGGTGATCAGTATGTTATTCTTATACAGTTCTCTTCATGTCACACAGAAAATGTAACTATTCTATTTCTGACGTAGTTGGACACAGCTTTCTATATATTTCACAGAAAATGTTACCAGACTTATTGCTGACATGGTCAGATTATTTGCCGTCTTGCAAAAACATTTTGAGAAAAACAACCTGGCTTTGGGCTTATTTTAGCCCACCTTAACTTTTCAATTCTTCAGTTGTACAGTTCTAATACATGTGTTACATTTTGTCTAGAATCAAGGTACATTTCTAGCTTTGGTACAAGTAATGCTGACTATGGTTTATACTTTCAAGCTTCTATTGTTTTCTTTATCAAAGCTTCTAGCAGCTGCATATTTTCTCATGGCATAAGCAGAAATGAAATATCTCTTTGTTAAGTTTCATGACATTAGCAGAAATGAAATGCCTCTTGTTATTTTCATGAAATTAGCAGAAATTAAATGTCTCTTGTTAAGTTTCTAATAGCTGTGCAGATTCATGCAGTGTGAACAGAATAAATGTATTAACCCTTTTAAACCTCGAGCATGCATGTTACTATTATATATTTTTCTAACATTTCCCCCCTTTTAATATTTTTATTCTACTTTCAAGATAAGCATAAACAGTTTGTTTCTTCCCCTAACCTCTTCCTGCTCAGGATTTGCAGTTAAGAGAGTCATTCAGTTTAAGCTCATGAAAGCATTTTCAGTTTTTTAGCAATTCTTCAAGTTCAGCATCTTGGTATAAGGTTTCTGAAACTGAAATGTCTACAAAATGTTTAATCAGTCTTTTTATGCAGGGGATGCAGCAGCACACACACACCACCAGTAGATTTATTCCTACACAGATGGCAATCAGAATGTTCATCAGGATGCTGCCCCAACCCCCAAACAATTTCTGGAAAAAGTCCGTCAATGGATTTGGTCCTGGTTTAGTCATGGCTGACACCTGCTGAATCACCTCAAGATGGTTGTCTATCTCGTGTTTGTGGTCAGGAATATATGAACAGCACTCCTCCTGGATTAAAGAGCACATACCTCCTCTCACCGCTAGGGTGAAGTCAAGAGCCGTGCAATTTTGAAGCACCACTGTTCTCATGGCAGTCAGTTTATCAGTCACCAATTCTAGGGCAGAAAAAGTTGCATTGCTCATTATTTCGAGAAGCTTAGACAATTTTCTCAGTTCCCAGATTGATTTCGTTGCTCCATATGCTGGCAGTACACCTGCCCACGACATAACAGTATCACTCAAGTCCATGTGTGACAGTCCATTGTTCCCCGAGCCCACAGCATGATGGTTTTTCCAGCGTGCATTGATTTGCCCCACTGGATTGACAGGCTTCTTGATTTCTCAAACATTCCAAATTTTTCCTTGAGGTAAAACTGCTGTGTGTCATATGGCTGGAACCTGGTACCCCAAAAAACAACTGCCGGACCAATTCTCAGGTAGCCATTTATATGCTTTTCTACCGCATATAAAGTAACAATCTGCTACTTTAGTAGTAACTTTACTATACCCTGACTCTGCATGAAACATTTTTTTGTCGATTATGGACAGTTGCTTATAGAGGTCAGCATTATGTTTTACTTCTTCAATTGTCCTATGCATCAGTTCAACAAATGTATCATAGCTCGTGTTGCAATAGGATCTGATGTTATCAGGTTTAGTGTAGCATCTATAGGGAACAGTCACATTGCAATTGCTCCATCCCACCTTGACTGTATCATTCTTATAAAAACACACAGTTCCCTTCTGTCGAACAGACAAGTGCAATGCTACTTTATCTTGGGATGTGATATCTGATGTATCATGAATTAGGTTTTCCCAGGTCTTGTTGGCTCCTAGGGGAACTGAAATTAACAGTAACCCCCCCATATGCTGTTGGTAAGGCTGTGCAAATCCAGCAATTCGAAACATTGAAGGTTTCAGCATACACATATTTGATTGCCTGGTAAGTGTTAAAGTTCGGGTGCCACTCTGCACGCTTGTTCAGTTCAATTTGTGTGGCTGAGAAAAGGAATGGCCACAACAAAAAGATTATTGTCACTAGTACAGTCAACAAGATGGTTATGCAATACTTTTGTGGAAGCAGTTGTTCTGCATTTCTGTTTTCTCCGGCTCTTCCAAGTAGGTGTATTTGGATCTTACTGGATTCTGTCATTTTTACTTTGGACACGTGCTCTTACTCCCTGCCCTAATAGGACCTTCAGCACTGATGGTTTCTTCACTGGGGTTGAGATGGATCAGTCCTATTGATCTGACCCCCCTTTGTAGCCAGACTTTGTGCTGAGGGCCCCGATGGAGAGGTAAGATTTTTGTCCAACTCAAAGTTCTTAACCAGCTAGCAGTGCATCAGGTGTATCCACGAAGCTCGTTCTGCTATCTTGACTGCAGTGGGTGTCGAAAGAAGCACCTGGTAGGGACCTTCCCACCTTGGCGATGCCCAGTTTTTTCACTTGATGATTTTGATCCACATCCAGTCTCCTGGCGTCACTGCCACTTCTGATGTTTCGGTTTGTTTTCTATCTGAAACAGAATTTGACTGCAACAGGTGTTTAGAACTCAACAACTTTTTCATATATTCAGCTAGTGTAAAATCAGCTTCCTGATCTGATGACATGAGAAGTTTCCACTGGGGTGTATAATAAGCCCTTCCAAATAGTTTTTCAAAAGTAGTCAATCCTTTTGCTGTAGGGACAGTTCTCATGCTCAACAGTGCCAGAGGTAAACAGTACAACCAAGTTTTTCCTGTCTCAGCTATTAATTTTCACAATTTTATTTTAGTATACCATTATGCCTTTCAACTAGCCCTGCAGATTGCGGATGGTATGCACAATGATTTTTTAAAGAAATACCAAAATGCTTACTCAGCTGCTGTATGGTTTGATTTACAAAGTGTGTACCATTGTCACTGTAGATTCTTTCCGGAATACCAAACCTAGGAATGATTTCCTTGACAAGTACTTTTGCCACCGTAGCTGCATCTGGATTTTTGGTTGGAAAGGCTTCCATCCATCTGGAAAACATATCTACAATGACAAGAGAATACGTCTTATTTTCACATTTGTTCAATTCTATGAAATCCATACAAATAGTGTGAAACAGATATGGTGGTGTGGGGAAACTCCCTTGCTTGGGCTTTATCGCCCCCTGTGCATGATGTTTTTACAAATCTGACACATCACACAAAATTTTTTAGAGTAGTTTGTAAATCCGTATGTTGTGAACACCTGGTTCACCAGCTGTACCATTCCCCCTGTTGAGCATGGCACTGCCCATGGCTCAACAATGCTGCATAGTGAAACAAATTAGAGGGTAGTATCGGTTTTCCCTCTCTAGAGATGTACAGCCCCTTTTCGAGGATTGCTCCTCGTTTTATCCATAGCTGTTTTTCAGCTTGCGTAGTGAGTGTCTGCATTGTTTTTAACATATCTAGATCTAAAGTTTCAGAGGGTTGTAATTCCTCATTTAAAAGAAATATTTATGTGGCTGCTTGTTTTGCAGCTGTATCAACTCTCGCATTACCTTTTGAAATCCTATCTTGTTGCTTGGTGTGAGCTGTGCATTTACAAATGGCTACTTTCTGAGGTAACTGAATAGATTCTAAAAGATCTAAAATAAACTGTGCATGATTTATAGGTTTGCCAGTAGATGTTATCATTCCCCGGTTTTTCCACTGTTGCACAAAAACATGTACAGTAGAAAAAGTGTACCAGCTATCAGTAAAAATGTTTACACATTTACCCTTTGCTAAGGTACATGCCCATGTCAGGGCAATCAATTATGCTGCCTGTGCAGATAAGTTGTGTGGTAAAGGTTTTGCTTCTATAATCCCAGTATCAGAGACTACTGCATATCCTACTAGGTTCTGTCCTGCAGGACCCCTTTTGCATGAGCCATCCACGTAGTATGTCACCTCGGCATCATCCAAGGGGACATCCGTGAGATCTTTTCTAGGTTGTGTCTTTTTCTCAATTACCTGCAGGCAGCAGTGCGGTGTGCCGTCTGCAGGGGTCGGGAGCAGAGTAGAAGGGTTTAAAGTCATGCATCGTTCAGTTGTCATATGAGGTTGGCTCAATAATATAGTCATACAGGAAAGATGCCTAGCAGGGGAAAGATATGCCACCTTTTCTTGTAGTAAAATAATCGCGACTGCATGAGGTACTCTCAAAGTGAGAGGGTGGAACAAGACTACTGAGGCTGAAGCCTGTACTGTCATTGCAGCTGCAACTACTGCTTGTACACAGTGGGGTAAGGACCGTGCCATTGGGTCTAGTTCTGATGAGTAGTAAGCAATGGGGAGTTGCTTATGCCCATGCTGTTTTGTTAACACTGATGTCATGTAACCCTGCTTACAATCTACAGTTTGGAAAAAACGTTTATGGTAGTTTGGCAATCCCAGAACTAATGAGGACGCTATTAACTGCTTTAGTTTACAGAAGGCAGATTCTGCCTCTGGTGTCCATTGTAACAAATCCTGCACTGCCATAGGCTTCTTATATATAAGGTCAGTCAGAGGTGCAGATTCCAAGGCATAGTTTGGAATCCAGCTCCGGCAAAAATTAGTTGTACCCAGGAAGGACATAATTTCCTTCTTGTTAGTGGGTTTCGGTGCTTGCAAAATTGCTATTTTTCTGTCCACATCTAACGTTCTACCTTCCTTGGATATTACATATCCTAAGTATTTGACCTGTTTTTTCCAAAGCTGCAGTTTATTTTTATTTACCTTAAGTCCCTCAGTGGCTAAAAATCGTAGGAGTGCTATGGTATCTTCTCTACAATCCTGCTGGGTGGGGGCCGCCAGCGAGATGTCATCAACATAAAGTAAAATCTGACTGCCTCTTGGTGGGGTGAATCCCACCAAGTTGCTTGCCATTTCTTGTGAGAATATCATTGGACTTTCACAATATCCCTGTGGTAGTCATGTATATGTATACCTTTTCCCCTGAGATGTAAATGCAAACCAATACTGGCTATCAGGGTGTATCGGTATCGAAAAGAACGCGTTGCTGATGTCTACTATGGAAAAATACTTTTGTTGAGGTTTCAAATCATTCAACAGGGTGTGTGGATCTGGCACCGTGGGTGCCCTTGGTATTACTGCATCATTTACGGCTTGTAAATCCTGGACCATATGCCATTCTCCATTGGCCTTTTTAACTGGAAATAAGGATGTGTTACATGGTGAATCAGGAGATTCTACTAGTATCCCTCCTTCAAGTAAGGCTGCTATAATAGGTTTTATCCCTGCCTCTGCATCTTTTCTTAAGGGATACTGTCTTTTTTGTGGTCTGAATGCTGACTTTGGCGGGATAGTAACTGGTCCCGCTGTACGAATGAGTCCTACATCTGATTTCCTTGTTGACCAGAGAGTCTCTGGTATGTCTCGTAAGGCATTCTCTTCCTCCTTTAATAGGAGTGTCAATCAGCTGTCCTCACTAGACTGCAAGTGCACAGCTGGGTTGGTCTGAGTTATCCAATTCAACTTTTGTACTTGTATTCCTTGTTCTGACAGCTCTAGTTTTGTCTGCTTCTCCCATCTCGTGACTTTTTCTCCTAGGTCTGCCCATTCTATATTTCTGCTTTTGGTTAAGCTAACATGTGGTAATTGATTAGATTTATAAAGTGCAAAGAACTCCTGGGGCAATGAACAGCTGGCTACACTGTTCCCTTCTGTGTCCCAGTACATGTTACGCAATATCAATCTGTTTGCATGATTCTTAAATAACTCTTGCTCATATTCCTTATCAGGTCCTGGTATGTTGCAATAATACAGGGTACAGTGCAACAGGTGTTGCTTATCAATGTCAAGAGAGGGGAACTTGCTGATGGCTAGGTTCATTAACTCTTTGGTCACAGTCCCTGGACCAGTCGTAATCAAGTCCTGGCTGTACCAATAAAACATTTCACCCTCTGATTGCACTACAAAGGTGTTAATTTGTCGCTGTGCTTCCATACCCTGCATGGTTGGGACTACTGCTATACCAAATAGCTGCATGAGGTCTCTGCCCAAGAGGTTTACTGGGCACTTTGCAGAAACTACAATTTTGCTTCTTTGTGTCAATCCTGAAACTGGATCAGTTATTGCAATGTTACGGGAGAGAGGCTCCTGATACAGCTGTCCATTAGTTGCTTTGACCAGTATGTAATCAGGTGACTCTGTGTTTTCTGGCAGTTTGGAGGGGTGTATCAGGGTTTGTGATGCCCCTGAGTCACACAAAAATTTGACCTCCCTCCCTTCTACCAAGAGTGTAACTTCTGGTTTTATGTCTGCTAAAAAGAGCTCCAAGCTCAATAAAGCTAGGTCTAATATTTCATTTTCTTCATTGTCACTAACTTCCTGCACTTCCTCTACTCCCTCTATCACATTCTCATTTGTCTTTTCTTTGCTAGCCCCTTCTAGTGATTCTTGACTACCATATAGTCAGTCCTCACCCTCCTTGTCTTCCGTTGTTGCCTTCTTGTTTTTCTTGCAATCCCTTGCCAAATGTCCCTTTTTACTGCATTTAAAACATTCTCCCCTTTTTTCTGCCCTTCAAAGTCCTCTGATCACTGATCAGATTGTTTGTTTCCCTGCACGTTTTTCTTGCCCTTTTTCCCAGACTGTACTACATAAACTTCTGCTCCGTCTTCTACAGAAAATACTTGAGCTTTCTTTTTCTTTTTGCTATTAAAATGCCTTTCGGCATGCCTAGCATATTGAAGTAATGATTGTAACCTGCTTGTACGATGGTCTACCATGTGTTTTGTAATAAAACTGCTTATAGGTGTGCTACTGCCTTTTAAAAATGCATTCTTTAACTGCTATTTATATGGGGAGTCTTGTGTTTGATCTTCAGGAACCTGCGTTCCACAGTGGTTATTAAAACATTCTAACAATCTGGCATAATGCCGATCAATTGTTTCACCTTCTTGTTGGATGCATTGATTAATGCAAGTCCAGTCTGCCCTAGGTTTCCATTTTTCAGAGATGCGGTCTGTAAGACCTTTTACTCTGGTGTCTAATTCTGTGCTGCTATGTAGGAGGGGTCTTTGTGCAGCGTCGCGGGGATTCCGGTTCCCACTAATCATGTATCAATCTGGCCCTACAATTTGTCTAACTACTTTTTCTATTTCTTCTCCATTTAGGTTATAACTCAACCTCATTCCTTGTAAATCTTCTGAGAATTTTCTGAAATTAACCTTTGGATGGGGAATTCCCTCAGTGACTTTCTGGATATCTTCCAGAGTCCAAGGTCTATACACTAAGATAATTGGGTCCTGATTGTCTTGACCTGCCTGAGGACTGGGTACTTCTATAAGCGGGCATATTTCTTCTTCTTCACCTATAGATCGTGAATTCTTAATTATTTGCCATAACTCGATACTTTCTTCTGAATTACCTGCATTTTAGTCAGTTTTAATTTCACAATATCTCTATCTTCAGTGACCACAGGATATAGTGGGGGTGGACTAACCTGTTCACTTGCTTCATATTCCTGGTAAGGGAGGCGGAGGTGCTGATGCTATTACTAAATTATTATCCTCCTTATCTAAAAACATTGCTTTTGAATCTTTGTTTTTTTGTTCCCTACGGTTTACTTCCTCCAGCCACCTGTGTGCCTGAGGAATTCCTAATCGACGTAGCTTTTTTACCCGACCCTTGGAATCGTTTCTGAGCTGTTTGATAAGTTTGATAAGCGAGCATTTTTCTAATTTTCCGTCTAATTCGTATTTATTAACCCATTTTGAATAATATCTAATATTGTCAGTGCGCTGCGACTGCATATATTTTGCGTCTTCCATTAACGGTGGGTTTTGGGGTCTTTTTGTGCAATTATTACCCATTTTATTTTACCCTTTGATCGTTACGTAACTTCTCTTAATTTTTAATGTGGTACCACGGATTTTGTTATAGTCTCTTCAGAATGACTGCCTACTTATTCTGTTTCTCCTGATCTATGACAAGACAGTAATCTTTTTTGTCCCTGACTTGCAAAAAAAATACAATCTGACAAAAACAATACACATCTAGTCCCTGATCTAAAACAGGAAACAGAAAAAAGTAGATTCACCTTACCTGAGCCTACATGATTGATCACCGATTCGGGGAGACCCATCCTTCAGTCACAGATCAGAAAGTGGCTGGCCTCTTTTGAACGGCAATTCAGTTGGAGGACTTTCCATATAAGAAGAACCAATTTTGTTTCTTCCCCGTACGGTTTCAACCACCTGGCTATCTGATCCGAGGTGAAGAGAGGGTTCCGGTCCGAAGGACCAATCTGTAAAAGGAAAAAACTTCAAAGACCAATGCACGTTAGGTTCAAGCAAGGCACCCTTTATTACTTGCAGTAAGGAGACAAAGCATGTAGGTACAGGATTTGTCTGGCCCTTTGGTGATCAGTATGTTATTCTTATACAGTTCTCTTCATGTCACACAGAAAATGTTACTATTCTATTGCTGACATAGTTGGACACAGCTTTTTGTATGTTTCACAGAAAATGTTACTAGACTTATTGCTGACATGGTCAGATTATTTGCCGTCTTGCAAAAACATTTTGAGAAAAACAACCTGGCCTTGGGCTTATTTTAGCCCACCTTAACTTTTCAATTCTTCAATTGTACAGTTCTAATACATGTGTTACATTTTGTCTAGATTCAAGGTACATTTCTAGCTTTGGTACAAGTAATGCTGACTATGGTTTATACTTTCAAGCATCTATTGTTTTCTTTATCAAAGCTTCTAGCAGCTGCATATTTTCTCATGGCATAAGCAGAAATGAAATATCTCTTTGTTAAGTTTCATGACATTAGCAGAAATGAAATGTCTCTTGTTATTTTCATGACATTAGCAGAAATGAAATGTCGCTTGTTATGTTTCTAATAGCTGTGCAGATTCATGCAGTGTGAATAGAATAAATGTATTAACCCTTTTAAACCTCGAGCATGCATGTTACTATTATATATTTTTCTAACACATTTTATGACCCTTTTGGTTTAAGTTAAGCCCCATACAGCTTTGTTTCAAATGCTAGTCACTCTCAGTAATCAAGTACTTTCATGTTTGGCCATTTATGAATATGCAAATGACTCTAATGGACTCTAACAGTTTTTTTTTAATTGTAATACCTCAAAATGGATTAAAAACATACTTTACCAGCTCATGGCTTTGGCGGGAAAGCAGAGAACTGTAAGTGAAGCTTTTAGAGTTCTAGAATAGGCCATGAGCTCAGAGAGCAGTTTTTTACTTTCAGTTTCTTCTAATTCATTTAAAATGACCATCAGCACCTACTGCACCACAGAAAAGTGCCCAAACAACATTTTTAATATTAATAGCACTCTTTTAACTATTAGCACATAGTTTACAAAGGAACAAATCATAAACAAGAGCTTTTTTAAAGTTATATCATTTTATATTTCCTAGACCATTCATACTAGAGTCAAAAGCAGTATAGCACTGTGTTATCAAACTATTAAAGCCTGAAAGCATGTATGGGAATTCTATTTTTCATATATTAAGACATAGCAAGTTAGTAATGCTTGATCTAGTTATTAAAGCAGCTATTTGATATTTGTCTTATTTTAGATGTTTAATACAGCATTAGTATAAATAATAAAAAGCATTTTCCTTGCCATTCATACCAGAGTCAAAAGCAGTATAGCATTGTGTTATTAAACTATTAAAGCCTAAAAGCCATGTATGGTAATTTCATTTTTCATATGATAAGACATAACAAGTTAGTTTTACTTGTTTTAGATATTAAAGCAGTTCTTTGATATTTGTCTTATTTTAGATGTTTAATACTGCATTAGTATAAATAATACAAGGCATTTACCTTGTAAATTAGATTGTTTCCAAACAGTATATGTCACCCATTTCAGTTTTATATTCTATGGTGGTTTTGTTGTAAAATCTGGATCTATCTAACTAGTTAAACATTTGAATGAGTACTACTCTAATGTTCGTTTAAACATCTTTAGATTTTCACCGTTATTTGTCTCTCAGCTTCTTCTTCTTGTCATTTGTTTTCCATTCATTTTTCTCAGCATGGTGTTTCAAATCAAAAGAACTCCAATCCATTTCTTCTATCTTGTCTAAGACTTTATTAGCTGATAGATGAGTCACTGCTGTTTCTATTGAGTCAAATATTTTTGGGCCACCACTGAAGAAGATTTTAATTCTTGCTGAAAAAAGCAGATGTACTTTGAATTGCCTTTTTAAGTTCTTTTATTAGTGGTAAACACTCTTTTTCTTTTGGCCATCACCCCAGATAAATAATCATTATCAAAGCGGATTATGTGCTCTCCAAATCTGATCAGGGAATTAGACCATTTAGTTTTTAATACAAGTTCTTTATCTTGAGATGAAAAGAGTTTGACTATGACTGACCTGGGACTGTTTGTTGTTTTGTTTGATGCTGGGACTGGCTTTAAGGATCTGTGAGCTCTCTCAATCCCATAGAAAAGAGCATTTGGAAGCTTTAAAATGTCTGGAAGCCATGTATTAAGAAAGTTCACCATATTACTACCCTCAGTTTCTTATGGTATTGCATAAATCCAGAGATTGTTGCATCTCGATCTATCTTCTAGATCAGGGGTGGGCAAACTTTTTGATTAGTGGGCCACATTGAGTTCTAACATTTGACAAAGGGGCCGGAACAGGAGCAGATAGATGGCATGCTTTGAAAACATCACCTCATTGGGGGAAAAATACACATCTTGGGATATGGAGAAAACATGTGCTTTAATTTCCAATGAAAATGAAGAAAAACATTCCAATAAAATCTCTGACTTCGAAAGGAGTCTTTAAACACTGAAAATCAAATAAATGACCATTTTATTTTAAAGCACTGAAAGTTCTGTTATCCTTCAGGATATCACCATCACTCTCCTCCTGACTGTCTTTTTTTTCAAAAACGGTAGGAGATGCAGATGTACTTGTCCTGTTTTTTTTATTCAATTTGTTTCCCCGGTGCCAAAAGTCAACAACAACCAGTGCAAGGACGAAACAGTTGCAGCAAGTCAGTCTGTGAAGCGTTATATTTGACCTGCACGCACTGTTTATTTTAACAACGTGCGTATCACACACACATATACTCTTCACCTTTCAAACCTGCATTCAATCACTTTCTCTCTCTGATCGCTCACACACACACACACACACACACACACACACACACACACACACACACACACACACACTTCAACTTTCAAACCTGCATTCACTCACTTTCTCTCCAATCACACACACACACACACTCTTTACAATTCACACCTGCATTCACTCACTTTCTCTCTCCGATCGCTCACACACACACACTCTTCACAATTCAAACCTGCATTCACTCACTTTTCTCTCCGATCACTCACACACACACACACACACACACACTTCACCTTTCAAACCTGCATTCACTCACTTTCTCTCCGATCATTCACACACACACACACACACACACACACACACACACACACACACACACACACTTCACCTTTCAAACCTGCATTCAGTGATTCACACACTTTCTATTTCCTATCGCATACACACACACACACACACACACACATACACACACACACACACACACACACACACACACACACACACACTCTCTTACCCAGAGTAGTGCTCTTCTGTTCAATCCATCCTCATGTTGCTGCTGCTGCCATTAATCCTGGGCCCGGCTCCGTTTCAGGGCTCGCTGTATCCCCCAGCCTGCTAACGCCATTAATCCCAGCTCCATGAGCTCGCTATATCCCTGGCCCCTTTGCTGCTGCCATGAATGCTTCAGGGCTCGCTGAGTCAGCCTCTTCTGTTTCACATGTTGCATTCCCGCTGACTGTTAACCGCCAGCCAGCCGGAATGATGATGCGAGCTCCTTGAGCTCAATTCCGACTGGCTGGTAGCCTGACGGTGCTGATGTCATCACGAACGTGATGACGCCCTCAGCACAGCCCAAAATTTAAAAAGAAAAGAAAAATCGGAAATGAAGGGGTGCCAAGTTTGGCAGGCCGAATCAAAACGTTTAACGGGCCACATGTGGCCCCCGGGCAGTAGTTTGCCCATGCCTGTTCTAGATCTTCAGTTTTTTCCATTAGTGAAATATTTGTCTATTTAGTGTGTCAGTATGTTTTTCATAGTCAGAAATTCTGTTTTCTACACCAGTTAATGTTTATTCCTCATTTTCTATCGTCAAGTTCTGTTGCTTTGTCAATTCATGTAGTTGTTGGATTTGCTTTTTACTATTCTCTTCAAAAGTATCCAGTTTCTTATTCATTTTATCAAATTTCATTCACAAGTCCTGCATTGTTATTAATAAATATTGTAAATCTTTCTTCATTGTTTAGTCAGACATGGTATTTTTTGTGAAGCTCATCTTTTCTCTGGTCCTGATGCTTTCTCTTCAGGTTTTTGACAGGAATATTTGTAGAAAATGCCAACATTTTTTATGTAGACTTCTTATACCATTAGTTGTGATATTCCAGCAAAGTTGAACAGTCAATGTTAAATATTTTTTAATTTTTCCTGTCAGAAATAGATTTTAAGGACAGAGCTGAAGAAAGATGCTGTCACTCAGTTCACACGCTAGCCATGCCCCCCCTTAGAGAAATTTCTAAAGTTATCTTCGGTAGAAGCAATATCTAGTTTCAGTTTTATTTCATAGTAGATACCTTTATGGTCTGACCTAACAAGTGATGAAGATACGCAAAGGATGATGCAAAATGCCCTTTATTAGTAAGGAGAAGATCCAAGATGTCAGTCTGCCCACTGAGTATTCTAACTGTTCTAGGGCATTTATTTTGGTAAAGTCCAGGAATCTGTGTTTTTTGTCCACTTATGGTTGTGTAGATTTCCCATGCTATATTTGGACAGTTTAGATCACCTAGGAAAATGGTATTTGATTTAATGTTTAGTGATTCTGGTTCCTGTGGGTAGGCTTTGTGCCTTTCTTCGGTAACAGAGAGCGTTCTATTGCTTGCTAATATATGGCACGAGACCTTTCTGAGGGTTATTGGACATGAAGGCGCTCTATTACATCATGCTGCTTTACCAGTCTTGATAGGAGTCTCTTCTGGATGAAGACTGAAACACCTCCTCATTTACCCCTCCTGTGTAGTAGTTGATCTAAATGTGTGCAAGGCATTATAGCCTTGTACAGCCAGAGTGCTCATCACCATGTTAAATCTTAATCACATATTACTACCCTTCCTATTGTCATTACTGTAATATCTAGACTGCGTTTTATATAGCATATACCATGGACAGAAGTAGGTGAAAAAAATAAAAAAGGACAGCTGGGTGAACAAGACCCAGGATAAAAAAGTGCCCAATCCTAGTAGGCATACTGTTACAAAGATTGGAAAAAAATGACAATGTAGAATCCTCCAGACATGGAAATATTCCTACAATGGGGGCTCAGAGGGAGGATGACACCCCCTTTTGTAGAAGGAAGTAGTGGTTCACAAAAACTGATAAGCCAAAAAGTGGACTATTGAGGATAAGAAAGAAATTATATATTGTTACTATTATGCAAGAAGCCCAAAATTTCCAGAGACAAGATATTCAAAAAAAAGAAAAAGAAAGAAAGAAATTAGAGCAAAGAACAATACTTGCACAAGAAAAATCGTCAAAAGCTTCAAATACAAATTTGCATTCACTAATAAAACATAATTTATAAAAAGCATTATATAGACCAAAAAACCTTAGGCTGTTTGGGAAAAAAAGTGACTGAGGAAGTGTGAAAATATAAAGAACAAAACTTAGAGATTTTTGAAAGTTATAAAAAGACATGGGAAAGAAAGAGAGATCTGATATATTGCAATATTTATACAAAGAAGAAAGTGAAACTAATCAATAAAAAAGCAGCTCCAAAGACATTTTAAGAGAAATATAAGCAAAGGCACCCAGATATGAACAATTTCACCAAACAAAAAGTAAGATCACAAAGGGGGAGGGGAGTACAGCACCCCCCATTTCCCCATTTCTCTGATCTCTATAGCAAGGAAGATTTTGAATAGCTAATGTATAGTCACATAGTACCTGACCTTGAATATGTTGTGGTACTGTGGTAATTTATAGCAGGTACAGTGCTTGCTTACCTTTTTAGGTGAATGTAGCCATCGTTAGGGTAACATGATATGTTGCATAGGAAAGGTAATGTGAGAGTTGCTAGTAAAAGTGTTGCAGTTATTCAGTGTTTTTATGTAAAAAAAAATGTAACTTATTTTTGTGGGAGCCATGGATGTTTGTTGGGCAATTGTGTAATTACATGCTAGCTCTTGGAAATAAATGTATTTAAATGCAATAGCTAGGCCAGTGCAATATGTGAAACTGAATGCTGGTCAGAGGCAGTACAACAGATAGCTTGATTCAGGTATGTTTGTTTTTCAGTATGTATTGGATTATAATGAAAGCCTAGTAGATGTTCTATATTCTACGCTAACACTCATTGTATTTGAAAATATGTGCTCTGTATCACTGCATTATCAAAATGATACATGCACTGTATCACTGCACTAGCACAATGATACATGGCACCACCACTGAGCATAGAACAATGATACATGTTGTGTACCACTGCACTATCAGAATAATCCATGCTCTGTATCACTGCACTATCATAACAATACATGCTCTGTATCAATGCACTATCACAATAAAACATGCTCTGTATCACTGCATTATCACAATAATACATGCACTGTATCACTGCACTAGCACAACGATACATGGCACCACCACTGAGCATAGCACAACGATACATGTTGTGTATCACTGCACTATCACAATAATACATGCTCTGTATCACTGTGGTAGCACACATACCATTTTTCCAGGGATGTTATTTGAATGTCTGATTGGTTTGGGAAGGGGAATAATTACAAGCATGTAGATGTAATGAGACAGAGTGGCTAGGGAAATGGGGGTGGGCAGGAGTTGTAGTGAGGCACATCTCCTGTTTCAGTAGTTTGTCTGCGTAAGTACACAGCAATAGAACTCGTGCAGATCAGCAGTGTACACAGGTAGGAACCCAACATCAGTTAAAGAAAAAGTCAGGGGCTATAGTACAATAAAAAAATAAAACAGATGATTGTGTAGCAGGAATTACAAGTCAAAAGAGCCAGATAGTTAACTACAACAGCTACACCAATGGTGGAGCAGAAGACAACAAACACCTATAGGCTACATTAGACCAGTGCACAAAAGTCCAAAGAAAAAGTCAAGTACATGGCAGCACTCATTTTTCCTTGTCAGTCATATGACTATGAGCTGATTTCTGGGCTGTGATATCACAGAAGACCATGCAAATGGATGTAAAACCACTAAGGGCAACAAGTTGACACAAGAGCTATTTCTCCTTTTCATTCAGCACTGCAAGGTACTGGGACCAGTTTCAGGCCAGGATAATGCAAAAGACAGTGCAAGTGTGCCTAGAGAAAAGGGAGAAGTGCTTTGACACAGGACTGAAACAAGACCTGCTTCTTAGTCCCAAGTCCCAGCTACATACAAAGAAGAAAAAATCATTGCCCTAAACCACGTCACTGTATCCCTGAGTCCCAAAAGTCTGAGTTTGGTTTTGTTTACACTAATTATAAAGTTTGCGTTATAGTGCAAACAAAAACAGTTGCCCAGAGATGTAGCAGGTGCTTCATCAGCTGACATGGTCACATGGGCCCAGTAGCATGCAGTTTAAATTCGTTCAACATGCATGCATGTAGCATGCTCACAATGATGCGTATTCCCACATGAAATAATGTGACAGAAAGAGAACAGCTGGAGAGGTCAGACAAAACAAGACAGCTAAACATTAAAGTCCCTAATATTATTCATACTGTAAATGGGATGGAAATGGATGTACAGGCTTAGGCGGTGTTCCAAAGCCCAAATTACCACCGTAACAGCTATAAACGAATGCAATCTGAGGGTCATGCTGCTCAATGCTAGAAGTCTAAATCTCAAAATGAACTCGCTCGAAGCACTCCTTAAAATGGAGAACATTGACAATTGTGCTGTAACATAGATCTGGCTGAAGGCAGCAGAAAGCACCCATGCACTACTAGGCTATAGCTCATTACACACCTTTCAGCCCCAGAACTTGGACTGAAGCTCCAAAGGTGGTGGTGTTATTGATATTCATAAAGGATGTGCACACCTCCAGACTGATAGCCCAACATAATGCATCAGAGATACTTCAGGTGCCGCTAACATTGGGTAAGACAGTGATTCAGGTTGTTGCCTGCTATAGGTCCCCAACCATGTCCCAAGACTCAAACTCCACATTCCTAAGCACCCTGGAGAATATTATGGTCCAACCTAACACTCTCATACTGGGCGACTTCAACTACCCCTCCATTAACTGGCAAAACTACTCATGTACTAATACAATTGCTCAACGTTTCCTGGAATTCATTAATTCCAATAAACTGGACTAGCTTGTTCTTACCCCCACTAGAGGTGGCAACATCCTTGACCTGGTCATTACTAACATGAGCGACCGTTGCTCTACACCAATACTCATCTCCTCCCTGGTTAGAGCCGACCACAAACTAATCACCTTGGAAATCCACATCCCTCCCACCCACCTCCCTGCAAAGGTAACCACCATGAAAAACTTCTCCAAAGCTAACTCTGGACTCCTAAAAACATAGGTGGCTAACGTAACGGCACCCATGCAAATGGAGAACAGTTGCATGACCGCCAAATCATACACCAATGCACTGTATGAACACGTACACAAATGCATGGATCACGCCACATCCAATAGAACTAAGGCGCTTTCCTCCAAAGAAAGGAAGCCAATCTGGTGGTCCCCTGTCATAAACAAACTCTACAACAGAAGGAGGAAACTGATGTGGAATAAGGTAAAGTCCCAAGACTGGAAAAACTCCCTTATCAGCCTCAACAAAAAGTTGAGATCCCTCATCAAATCCTCTAAAGCTATCTATGAAAACAGAATTGCAGCAGATAGTAAAGACAACCACAAGGCCTTCTATATCATTATGTAAAGAATCTCCATGGCAATACCCAGATTTGCTCTGAGCTACTGCACAATGGTATCTCTTATGCTGAGTCAACAGATTACCAATATACTGGTCGACAGATTCAGTGCCAAATTTATCTCTCTCTCTCCCACCAAAGGACTAACCACAATGCCAGTAGATTTCCAGACACCCAGTATTACTGCTGCACAGATTAAAACAGCACTGTCCAAGACCAAAAATGTAACTTCTATGGGACCTGACAATATCCCTGGCTGTGTTCTACATGAACTACAGAGTGAACTGGCATCAGGAGATACTGTGTGTATCTATTTATGTTGAAAGTGAACTTCCCTCACCAGTGTCCATGATGAAGATTGATTGATTCTTTGATTACTGTCCAAGAGCAGAGACATCCTATATTGGTGAGGAGTGGTGGGATAGTAATTGAACTTCTGTAGCCTGTAGGCAGTTGTCGCTGAAGGTGTGTGTACTCTCAGCAGCCAAAAGGTAAACATGCAGAGTTTCATTTTCACAACAGTTTTATTTATTTATTTATTTATTTATTTATTGTTAGTTTAGTTTAGTCAGGGAAAGCAGACAAAGATGTCAGCAGAGAATTATAGCAAGCTGACAAAAAACAGTTGGCCAAGGTGTGTAAAACCAAAGGACTGGTGCATGCCAACCTGACCAAAGAGGACATTATTTCACCCTTAATTGCAGCTGCAGCCTGAACAAGCAACCAGGAAGACAACCAGTCTGGTGATGGGGATTTGCAGCCCTCAGAAAAAAGGACAGTTCACCTTTTCCTCAGAGGACTTAAAATCCATCTGAAGTCAAAGAGACTTGAACTGGAGGCCAAATATTTGGAATTAGAATCAGCAGAGAGATCATGGTAATTGGAGGCCAAAGAAAAGGAGAAACAGTTGGAATTAGAATCAGCAGAGAGAATGCAGCGTTTTGAGGCCATAGAAAATGAGAAACAATGCCAACATGAGAGGGAATGCTGACTCTTCATTAGGCTCATTAGGGTCATGGAGGTAATGGGGAAGGGAATACTGATAAAGGTCAGTACATTTCTGCCACAGTTTACCGAGGGTGATCATTTTGATAGTTTTATTCATATATTTGAAAGGGTATGTAAACAGTATAATGTTAACCAAGGGCTCTGGGTAAGGTTCCTGATCCCCTTACTCCAGAATAAAGATGTAACTGCTGTTTCTAAATTGTCTGATACTGGTTGTTTAAACTATGATAAAGTAAAACAATGTTTGTTAGAGTGTTTTAAGTTAACACCTGAAGCTTACAGAAAAAAGTTCCGTGAGCATAGAGGCAAGTCAGATGAAAGTATAAGTGATAATACTGCTGAGTTAAGCACTTATCTTCATAGGTGGGTAAGTGTGTATCAGGTTACCACTTTTGAAAGGCTGGCAGACTTTTGGTGAGGGAACAAGCCCTTAGCACCTTGCCTGAGGACAAGAGAATCTGGTTGGCAGACTGGGAGTTTTACTCTGCAGATGAGCTGGGGAAAAATGGGGATCTCTATTTAGCAAGCAGGGTATCAGTGCACAAAAAGAGGATACTCAGTGCTGCATATGGACATAAGGGAACCCATGTGGGCAGCCTAAACCACCCCAACAGAGTCCACCAGTAACAGGGAAGCCACTAGTTCAGGTACATGGCCAAGATCAACAGTTAGATGTGTTAAATGTAACCAGTGGAGCCATGTAGCATACAGATGTCTACAGAAGCAAGGTAGGTAACAGAAGGTGAGCAGCCAGCAAGTGGGAATAACAGTATGCCAGTGGTAAGTTGTCTGGAGACAACAGGGGTACAAGACTGTCACCAGAGTTTATATCCTATCTGGATGACAAACAGGCCACTGCTAAGACAGACACAGCCTCTGACATAACCATTGAAGCCAGCAGTGGTTAAAGAGGAGCAGTACTTGCTTGGGTAGTCCACCAAAGTCAGAGATTTAGGATGGAGCCCATTCCAAATGTCTTTGGCCAGGGTTCACCTTGACTGGGAGGGTGGAAAAGGAAACAAGGAAGTAGGTGTGCTTGAGTATATCC
This sequence comes from Protopterus annectens, assembly GCF_019279795.1. Taxonomy (NCBI): domain Eukaryota; kingdom Metazoa; phylum Chordata; order Ceratodontiformes; family Protopteridae; genus Protopterus; species Protopterus annectens. The sequence goes on along the minus strand of NC_056725.1, from coordinate 715,932,260 downwards.
CTGCAAATATCTCTGAGCCGAAACCGGTCTGTATATTTGTTATCTGAGGGATTTTTCCCTCTAGATTTATGTATTAAATTACTTTTATGCTGACACCCAGGGCTGCTGGCTTCATTTGTGTGGATTTATATGTGCTTTTGCCATGCAGCGGTCTTTCGCGCATCCTGTGTGGACTTTTACTTCTAGCCATAGCCCATGACATCCCTTTCGTAGGTCATATGGGCATAAAGCATACCAAGAGACATATTATGCAGAACTTTTATTGGCCTAGGATTGCAAGGGATGTAACAGGATACTGCAAGACATGCGAGCAGTGCCAAAAAGTAGGCAAGCCAGAAGACAAGGTCAAAGTTCCTTTGATGCCTTTGTCTGTGATTGAAGAACCATTTCAGAGGGTAGCTATGGATATTGTGGGGCCTCGGAGTACCCCAAGTTCCACAGGGAAGAGGTATATCCTGATGGTAGTAGATTATGCTACTTGATGCCCTGAGGCAGTGGTTCTGTTTTCCTTTGAGGCAGAGAAGGTGGCAAATGCTTTGTTAGAGATTTTCAACAGGGTAGGTTTCTTGATAGAAATACTGACAGAGGTGCCAGTTTCATGTCAGACCTGCTGGCTTGTCTATGGGAGCACTCTGGGGTGAAGTGCTTAAAGACTACCCTCTGCCACCACCAGACTATTGGTCTTGTGGAGTGGTTAAACTGTACACTAAAGACCATGCTATGGGCATTTGCAGACCAGTTTAGGAGACAGTAGGACAAATATTTGCCCCATCTGCTGTTTGCATGCAGGGAAGGTACCCCAGGAATCCAGTTTTTTCATCCTTTGAGTTGCTGTATAGGCATAGAGTGAAGGGGGCCTTTCGAATTGTTTCATGATGAGTGGGAGAGTGAGTGTGAATCCCGCAAGGAGTCTGTTGTGGCATATGTCCTAAACCTCAGGACAAGGCTTAGTAAGCTCATGGGCTTGACCCAAGAGAACCTGGCAGGAGCCCAACAGCAGAAAAAGGCCTGGTATGAAAGAATGCTCAAGCCCAAGAATATGCTGTGGGACAGGAATGCTGAAGCCCAAGAATATGCTGTGGGACAGCAGGTTATGGTTCTCATTCTTGTATCGAATAGTCAAAATCTATACTAGTATTTACACTAGAAATTGAGAAGCCTCATTAGATGAATTATTGAGAGGTTCTTAATTTTAACATGTTAAAGTAATGAATTTTAAGTGTAAATACTTGCATAGATTTTGACTATTCGATAAAATACATTTCACTTGTGGGTTTTGCTGGGTAGTATAAAGGTGTTGCATAGTACAATATTTAGGGTAAGCGGTGGTTATTATTATAGCTTTATTATTGCCACCCATATTTTCATTTTAGCATTAAGGAATGATTTGTATATTTACATTAACAGTTACACAAGTAATTAATTCACAAATGTATCTGTTGAACACTTTTTATATACACTGCGATATAAACGACATATATATATATATATATATATATATATATATATATATATATATATATATATATATATATATATGTCCTCCCCGCAGTTGAGTGGGCATTCGAAAGACATGCGCTGAATGGGCATGCCTTCGTTGAAGGTCGGGCGTTGGGCTGGCAACTCGATACCATAAAAACCAACTGCCAATCATCAGCAGACCGGAGTTCCGCTGTGGCGACCCCTAACCGGGAAAAGCCGAAAGACAAACAACAACAACAACAATATATATATATATATATATATATATATATATATATATATATATATATATGGGTGTACTTTTGAAGAATGAAAGTTCACTACTTTGAACTTCAAAAGTACACCCACACTAATGCGAAAGTGCACTTTCATGAAAGTGCACTCTCGTGAACCTGCTGGACCAAATGGGCAAGCAGTCACAGACCTTAGGGTTAGGGCACGGGTTAGGGTAAGGGGATAGTTAGTAGGGATATCCCCTTACCTTGACCCATGCCCTAATCCTAAGGTCTGTGACTATCACACCACAGTGGAGGGCATAGCCCATTTTTCAGTCTCCTCCATTGTGGTGCGGTAGGTTCGATCTAGTGAGCTTAAGCAAAACTGCACTTTCGTTGAAGTGTACTTTCACTTAAGTGGGGATGTACTTTCCCATTTCGAAAAAGTGAATTTTCATTGTAGGAAAGTACACCCATATATGGGTGTACTTTTGAAGAATGAAAGTTCACTACTTCGAACTTCAAACGTACACCCACACTAATGCGAAAGTGCACTTTCACGAAAGTGCACTCTCGCGAACCCGCTAGACCGAACGGGAAAGCAGTCACGGACCTTAGAGTTAGGGCACGGGTTAGGGTAAGGGGATAGTTAGTAGGGCTATCCCCTTATCTTGACCTGTACCCTAACCCTAAGGTCCGTGACTATCGCACCACAGTGGAAGACATTCCAAATTGATCTATGTCCTCTACTGTGTTGCGATAGTCACGCCATATTCAATAGAACTAAGGCGCTTTCCTCCAAAGAAAGGAAGCCAATCTGGTGGTCCCCTGTCATAGACAAACTCTACAACAGAAGGAGGAAACTGATGTAGAATAAGGTAAAGTCCCAAGACTGGAAAAACTCCCTTATCAGCCTCAACAAAAAGTTGAGATCCCTCATCAAATCCTCTAAAGCTATCTATGAAAACAGAATTGCAGCAGATAGTAAAGACAACCACAAGGTCTTCTATATCATTTTGTAAAGAATCTCCATGGCAATACCCAGATTTGCTCTGAGCTACTGCACAATGGTATCTCTTATGCTGAGTCAACAGATTACCAATATACTGGTCGACAGATTCAGTGCCAAATTTATCCCTCTCTCTCCCACCAAAGGACTAATCACAATGCCAGTAGATTGCCAGATACCCAGTATTACTGCTGCACAGATTAAAACAGCACTGTCCAAGACCAAGAATGTAACTTCTATGGGACCTGACAATATCCCTGGCTGTGTTCTACATGAACTACAGAGTGAACTGGCATCAGGAGATACTGTGTGTATCTATTTATGTTCAAAGTGAACTTCCCTCACCAGTGTCCATGATGAATATTGATTGATTCTTTGATTACTGTCCAAGAGCAGAGACATCCTATATTGGTGAGGAGTGGTGGGATAGTAATTGAACTTCTGTAGCCTGTAGGCAGTTGTCGCTGAAGGTGTGTGTACTCTCAGCAGCCAAAAGGTAAACATGCAGAGTTTCATTTTCACAACAGTTTTATTTATTTATTTATTTATTGTTAGTTTAGTTTAGTCAGGGAAAACAGACAAAGATGTCAGCAGAGAATTATGGCAAGCTGACAAAAAACAGTTGGCCAAGGTGTGTAAAACCAAAGGACTGGTGCATGCCAACTTGACCAAAGAGGACATTATTTCACCCTTAATTGCAGCTGCAGCCGGAACCAGCAACCAGGAAGACAACCAGTCTGATGATGGGGATTTGCAGCCCTCAGAAAAAAGGACTGTTCACCTTTTCCTCAGAGGACTTAAAATCCATCTGAAGTCAAAGAGACTTGAACTGGAGGCCAAATATTTGGAATTAGAATCAGCAGAGAGATCATGGTAATTGGAGGCCAAAGAAAAGGAGAAACAGTTGGAATTAGAATCAGCAGAGAGAATGCAGCATTTTGAGGCCATAGAAAATGAGAAACAATGCCAACATGAGAGGGAATGCTGACTCTTCCCATATGATTAACACTGGACCAATTAAGGTTGGTCTATTACGTACATGCGATGGTGAGGTGGTAACTACATTGGGCTTATTGAAATTTTGGGACTTGCGTATTTACAGGAAGAAGTCAATTTTAAGGTATGTATATACAGTACTTTGGAAGGCTGTGTTTGGATAATTGACATTTCAGATAATTGAATTTTGGATAATAGATGCTCTACTGTATAATATTATGGTGGGGACAATTATTTTTTTCCTGTATTTTTTCTGTATTTTTCACAGTTTGTCAACCAAAAACGAATCAGCACAAAGGAGAAAAGTGCCTAAATCTTAGTTTATTGTGGCAATATCTGAATCTACATACTGCAAACCGGTTTCGGCTATATATCCAGCCTTCCTCAGTACAATAAAAATAAGAGTGATCTAGATAGCACATCCTGTTAAACCAACCTAGAGGTATGCTTGTTATTTTTTTTGTTTATTCCTCCTGCCCTTACTTTGTTATTACTGGCCCAGCCCTTGTTCCCCACCCACTTTGGGTTATCCATGCTCCCCTGGACTTATTCTGGTAATTGCTGCAGCCAGTCACAGACTGCAGGCAATGGGGCGTGACACATCTGAGCATCCATCCGGGGGGGGGGGTCTTACTTTGGCCAACCTTGTTACTCCCCCTCCTATTTGTGGCAGCAATGATAATGTCATGGGGGAGTGCAATGTGGGATACCCAATGTATCATCCTTCCTCTGCAGCAGGTCAGCCAAGCCCCACTGCCCCCCACTGACTATGCCTCCTCTGGTGACATCCCCAGCTTCCATCAGGGATCATTATCCGGAAACACCCAAGTACACCCTCCCCTCAGAATGGGCACACCCATCACTCTCAGGCACTCTGTCAGTTGCCCAAGATGGTAATAGAACTAGGTTCACCTGAGTTGTAGTCAGGACTTTATCCCTCTGTGTCACTGGAGTGGCACTGTTAATGTTTGTTATTGATGTAGATTGAGAAACCTCCACCTTTAGTCACTATCTGTGAAGTTGCTAGATTAAATATGTGAAAGGCACTGAAGCCTTGCCTGTTGGCATACTCTCTGTGGCTTTATACCTTGTCTCGGTAACTGAACAGATGTCAGCATTCTCCAGGGTGAGGAGAGCTTAGAAGGAGTGGAGCTTATTGTTTAAACTCCTGACTTTGAGCAGTAACATGCATGCATGCATACTTAATGTACCCAAATGAATTTTAAATGAATTCTATGTATTTTAATGTGTGATTTTCAATAGTCACCTGGAATTTATAGCTGTAATTATATGTGATTTTCCCTTACCATTTTATTAAATGATATAGTTATTTATTTGTTTATTTTTTGTTATTGTAAAACTATTTATTTTTCACAGGTGTATTGCTTTAAAAAGAAATACGTGATTAATTACACAGTCAAGGTGAAGATTTTATATTCAGACAGCATGGTATTTAGCCCTGATGAAGTCTGTTATGTTTACAGTCATGGACAAAAGCACTAAACTTTTTGACACAAATACATTTTCCAACGTACTTTGGTGGTTTCTTTGTTGTCATTTCTAATGGAATACACTCCTTTTGAAAATTATCCTTGGGTCTTAGTGTTATTCAACATGCTTCTGCCATTTTGTTTTGATTATAGATAAGATTTAAAAAATGTTAGCAACGCTAGACTATATGCTATAGAAGGTAGATATACTAAGGACATTAATTAATATGAAATTCCAAGGAAATTATGAAACATGAAAGTAATATAAGGCTGGTTACACGTGAGGTGTCAAAAGGCTATAACTGTTTAAAATGTGAAATAGTGGTGATATTTTCAGAGCAAAATGTGTTCAAGAAGTGGTTTGCTAGAATTGTTAGGTCTGTATATGGTAAGTTCTATATAACTGTGGTGTTAAATGGTTAGTTTACCAAAGAGATTTAAATAAAAAGAGAGCTAAAGTAAAGGTGTCCACTTAATGGTACATTATTTGCCTTAGTTATGAATGTTATTATTTTAAAAGCTGAGAGAAAGGTAAGAGAGGGTGTGGCTTCATTCATGGGGATAGTATAGAGTCTATTCTATATGGTATACATGCATGACTTATTTATCTTTGCTAATGAAAGAGGTTGGAAAAATAAGTTATAATTGAAAGCAAAAATTGTTTGTGTAGTTGGTTTAAAAATAAACAAAACAAAGAATAAAGGGTTTGGTGGATATATAAGGACAGCTGGTATTTATTTTTCAAGATCTGACTTTAGTTTATTAGATAAAAAATTAGAAATTAAAAAAAATATATTAGCAATCAATGGATAAAAGCTGTAGAGCGAGTTAATATGTGGAAGACATTAAAATTATCATATTTCAAAGAAATATACCTTGTACATAGTTATGTTCTGGGTAAACTGGGTATATTAAAGATGTTTATACATTTCCTATGTACATAAAAAATAATTGTTTCAAGACTAAATCCAGACAAGAGGCAATGTGTATTGTGATGGTGACTTGGGTTTGAAATATCCTGCATTTTATTTGGCTTCCATGCATATGTATTTGGTAATGTATAACATTTTTAGTGTTCAGGGCAATTGTGTGGGTAAATAGATGGAGATAAAAATATAAGAATTTATGGAAAATGAATAAGAAGAATATGACAAGTGAGAAAAAGAAGTACTATGAGAACATTAGAAGATGGAAGTTTGTATGGAGTAATGACATATAGACAATAAACATATGGAAAATACTGTTATGTAAAGGAATGGATAAATAAAAGTCATGGAATACAAATAACTATTAATGAAGGCAGGAAATATTTAAAAATGGTTTAGAACTGAAAGGCTTTATATGGAATCCTGCCATTGCCAGCCACTAAATGTGATGACCAGGTGGCAAAGTTGAGACTTGATTCCCACTACTGTCGGCCGGTATATCACAGAAGGACAAACTGGGGAACCAGTGCAGTGATCTCTTGCGTCACATCATTGGCACCCAGGAAGTTAACATATAAGAAAGTGCAACCGAGCCTGATTCAATAATCGATTCACAAAATGATACTTGACCCCAGTGGCATTAAAGGCATGTGCACTCCTGTCCTGGATATGAGATTCTTGAAATTAGCAACTGAAGAAATGGGGAATTAAAAATGGGCTGGATAGTGTTATAGTTATATTATATATTATAGACATGATGAAGAGAACATAACAGATAGTTAAGAGATCTTGGAAAATAGCAAAGATTTAATAGAAACATTTAATTAGAATTATATTATCAACACCATTAGCAAGCACATGGAGCCAGTTCTGTTGTAAATTAAATGATCTGTACAGTAAAAAAAATATTGGTCAAAATGAGTGTCCAATGTAAACATTACAATACAAAACTAGAGTTTCCAGATTCTTAGAAATGAAAAATGAATCCCACAGCATACATATGGGATAAAAAAATCTGATCACTTGCACACCAATTACTCCACTAGATGCATTGATGCAAATATCTAGCATTGTATTACTTGCGGAGCTAAAAGTGAAACCAAATGGATAATAATCTCACACATGCCATGTCCCTATGCTGAGGGTAAATTTACTGGAATAGCCTGCTCCATTTAGAACATTTTTTTGTTTTGCTGTTCATACAGCTTATCTTTTTTAAATCTTTATCAACTATCACTTAAGACACAGGCAATCATACATTTATATAAAAGAAAACAAATCATATTAACATATTATTGGTTACAAACATTATACATCCCATATATTTTTTGTATAATTGTCATCTATCCAGTATTACATAATTTCTCAATTCCTGCCTTCTCTTAAATCTCACTCCTCTTTCAAAACATTATTCTGCATGTATTGTTCCCGCAGTTTCCATGTTTTCTATGTTATTTGTCCCTATCCTTTTCTAAAGATCCCACATCTATTTGTTCTATCTCTGTTGCAATATTCAGTACTTCAAATACAGTTGGTTTAGACTTTGCTTTCCATTTTCTAGTCATTGCTTTTTTGGCAGCCACCAGCTCCTATAACCCAGTTGAAAAAAATTATTTCCTTCATTACACCTATTCGATCACCAGATATTTCTGAGTACTCTGTAGGGGATTTGTAAAGTCTGCCAGCTTATTATAAACATATGTTTCCAGTTACCTATTTCTTTGTCATCATACCTCCATTTGCCATCTATCTGAGGAAAAATTCTTTGGAGTCTGCTTTGGGTATAAAACAACCTATGCAAACACTTCCAAGCAAAAATTCTAACTCATCCAGATTTTGTTGCATATTTGGGAGCCATACATATGTTCTCCCATCTTCCTTATGAATTGCTGGTCCAATCTCTCCTCCTAATCTTTTATAATCTCTTCTGACTGATTCCGGCAATTATTGTGCAATATTTTCTATGCCCTACTATCTCTTTTTTACCAGCAGCTCTTAATTTCTGTAAAAGATATCTATACCTATCTTTATATATGTATGTCTATCTTCTATAGCTATATCTATACACTGCAACGAATGGTGGAGCTGAAATGCAACCTTGTCTGACCCCTTTTTCCATATGCATCCAATCAGTAAGTTATATTTAATTAAGTTTGCCTGCAGATATACTGTGATTATTTGTCTGTTTAATTACATGTATAATGCACCTAAAAATAATTTCTTTATCATTATTTCGTATAACTGTAGTCTACTGAGCAGAAAGATAAAGAAATGACATTTTTCTGTTAGGGATGACTACAATTAGGATTCCTGAGAATAGGCAAGAGGGGCGGGAACTGGGAACATATGTTTTGGAAGTATAATGAGATGGCAGACTTTAACAATCTCCTACAGAGTACTCAGAAATATCTGGTGAGGAAATATGTGTAATGAAGGAAATTCGTTTTTTTCATCTGGGTTATAGGATCTGGTGGCTGCCAAGTAAAGCAATGACTAGAAAATGAAAATCAAAGTCTAACACAACTGTATTTGAAGTATTGAATGTTACAACGTAAGGACATGGCATTTGTCAGATTATTATCCATTCCGTTACGTCTTTAGTTCCCCAAGTATTTATTTATTTTTTATTTTACATTTGTTAACCGGGCTAGTCTAGCTGGATATATTTCCATTTTCAGTAGAGGCCCGGGGAGAAAAGCTCCACACAGATATACAAAGTATGAAATATTGTTACATGGTAAATAAAGGATTAATAAAAAAAAAAAGAGAAACATACAAGTAATTATTACATACTAAAGATATTAACACTTGAGAAAAGCAACAGTAAAAATATTTACACTTAAGAAAGCAAAAACAAATGTAACACAGTAAGAATCATGCGCAAGTATTCACATCAGGTGGAAAGATTCTGGCAGTAAGTTAATTAGAGTTTAAACAGTGTCAGTCTGGCTTACATGACTAAGCATTAAAATGTTTGGAAGTTTGGTTGGAAGAGGAAGAAAAAACAGAGGTGAAGACGGTGGTTAGTCAGGGTTACTACAAGGGTATAACCAGTGCATTTGGAGGTGTTTTTTAAGTTTTTGTTTAAAGAGTGGCAGGGATGTGATTAGAGTTAGTTCATTGGTAACAGGTTTCAGTTTTTTCCTGCTGCGTTAGTAAACAGAGAGTCACCAGCCATATTATTAGACTTTGTTATGCTGGCGAGGAGTTTCCTAGAAGAACGTAGGGAATTCAGATTTTTATAGGGGGTTAAGAGCTTGGAGAGTATAGGAGTGTTATTGGGATGGTACAATATCTTGTGGGCAATCATGAGTTGGGGTATTATCAGATGGTTTTGGAATTCCAGCCAGTCTAGTTGCCTAAGATTAAAATAGTGGTGGGTTCTAAAGGGATTGCCAGTAGAGAATCCGGCAATGTTATTATGGGAAGTTGCTAGTTTGTTAAGGTTAGTTTTCTTTAGGTTGGTAAAAATAATTGAAGCGTACAGAAGAGTCGAGATTAGATGGGAGTGAGCAATCTTGGTTCTGGCTGCTGGGGTTAGGAAAGGTTTTATTCTATATAAGGAGCCTATTTTTCTGTTGACTGTTTTAATGGTGTTATTTATATTGTAATCAAATGTGAGGTTATTGTCAATGGATATTCCTAACAGTTTAGTGGTAGAGTCTGGGAAAATAATAGTGCCATTATTTGAAGAGATTGAGAAATCTATGGGGGAGGACTTGGTAGTGGGGGTAAAGAGAAGGAGTTTTGTTTTTTTGGCATTAAGAAGGAGGCAGTGTTTTGTAAACCATGTTTCTACAGGGTTGAAAACATTTTGAATAAGAGAATATAGTTCAGATGGAGAGGTTGCTGAGCATATTAGTGTGGAATCATCTGCATATTGAATGCAGGTGGCTTGAGGAATTGCTACATGGAGATCATTTATAAATAATGAGAAAAGAAGTGGTCCAAGAATGGAGCCCTGAGGGACTCCTATGGTGACTGGCAAAAAGGATGAAATTTGATTTTCCCAGAGAACTGCTTGTTGCCTGTTGCTGAGGTAGGATCTGAACCATTTAACAGCTTGAAAATCAAAGGAAAGAGATTCTAGAATATTGATTAAGAGGGTGTGGTTTACCATGTCGAAAGCTTTAGAGAGGTCAATAAAGAGTGCAGATGAGAGGATGTTTTTATTACGGTTTCTATTGATGGTATCTGTAAAGGATAGAAGGGCAGTAGTGGTACTATGTGATGGCCTAAAGCCATGTTGACAGTTTGCTATTATGTTATGTTGAGAAAGATGATGTAAAAGTTGTTGGTGAATGCATTTTTCCATAATTTTTGCTAAGGGTGATAAGAGAGCAATTGGCCAATAGTTAGAGTAGTCATTTGAGTTCCCACCTTTATGTAAGGGGATAATGTGGGAGATTTTCCAAATATCTGGAATGGCTCCTTCTTGGATTGTCCTATTTATAAGGATGGATATAGGATAGGCAATTACTTTGGCTGCTTTTTGGAGATATTGGGAAGGTAAACTAGAATAACCACCGCTAATCCAGGAAACACCAGCGATATCCACTATGTCCACAGAATCAATAGGTTCAATAATCCAAGTCCAAAAAGGAGCCAAACACCAAAGCTTTTTGTTGGCGCTCTGCACCAACTTCATCAGAAAAAACAAAACTGCGCCATTGCACTAGTTCTCTTAATATATAAACACCTAAAGAACACGCCCCCCCTCTTTTTTTTCCACACTATTTAAAGGCGCCAATACAGAATAAAATCAACTGGCAATAACATAATAAAATATATAATAGAAACAAGAACAATGACAATGTCTAGTCAAAATGATTCATAATCAAGACAATTCCCTGATGTAAAACAATTCCCTAATATAAACATTCATATATGTAATACCCCTGACAGACATCGGCAATGTGTAAACATAACATACACAGTAAATATTAGAACTGGCTAACAATGGATACCTAAAACATTTAAAAGGTAAATATATGTGTGTATGTATGCATCAAAAAACTGTCAAATGAATTTGACAACTATGATAAACCCAAAATGAATGGGCTATCACCATACGAGCCTAAAAATTACCTAAAATATACACAAGTTAAAATATATACACAAAGTTAAAATATTTGAAATATTTGAAATATTCGAAATATTTGAATTATTTGACTAAAAGTCAAAAGGGGTTAATAGATAAAATAACATGGCTCAGCCCAAATGTTACTAAGCCCAAATTGGCTGCTAAATTAACTGCTAAATTAATGGTTTAGTAACATGAATACTGCCAAGCTGAATGCTAGAAATACCTGAGCTGATATGAGCCAAACGCAGACTGCAAAAAGAGGAAACCTCCATTCTACAATGAAGAGGGAGAAACATCCACCCTACAATGAGAACCTCACCTTGCTAAACTTAATTTCAAAAAACAGCTGATAGATAACATACTATTGAGGCCAGGGGGATGATAAGCCTCCAACTTCAGCTGCCACATAAGTTCCCTACACTCCAGTCTGAGCTATTCGAGTCCCCTCATTGTTCCCGGTACATAATTGATCGATAACCGAAAAAGTAAACTCGTGACCTGCATAATCATGGATGTGCATAGCCAAAGCATTGTCCAACCTCTCCTTCTTGATGGCATACAGATGCTCATAGATTCTGTCCTGTAACTTCCTATCGGTCTTACCAATATAAAAACCAGGACAGGATGAACATTGAGCTAGGTAAACCACGTGGTTGCTGGCACAATTATATCTCCCTCTAATGAAGAACTTCCTATCCCTAACCAAGAAAGCTGTACCCGCTTTAACGTATCTCAAAACCTGCACATATTGCATTTGTACATTCCGGATCGTGGGGAAGTACTCTTAAGTTTCATTTCCAAAATGTACTTAAAATTAGGGCCTCTCCTGAATGTCACTAAAGGAAAATGATTGGACCCAGCCCATCCAGAAGGATCAGTTGATAACAAACGCCAATTCTTCTTAATTATTGACACTATCTCATAGGCGTCCAAGTTGAAGGAAAGGATTAAGTTACACTGGAACTTATTGCTGTTGCGATCAGGTCGGGAGGGAGTCATTGGCTCCAACTCGGAGCGGCCCAAAATGGGTTGGAAATGGCCATTGGCCCTCTTCCACCTGACCTCCGAGCACAACTCAGCAATCAAGGCCTCTGGGTATCCTCGGCACAGAAAAAGGTTGGAAATAAACTTACACTCGTCCAGAAAATCCCTGTCATCGGCCACCATCCTGGCTGCCCTAACCAGTTGGCCCTTGACTATGGCTCTCTTTTGGTGAGCTGGATGTTTGCTGTCGAAATGTAAATAGGAGTTAGAAAAAGTCAGTTTTCGATGGATTTTAGCTAGAAACCAACTGTGACCCCTATCCATGGAAAGCTCCACATCCAGATAGGTTATCCTATCTGAGCCAAGAGTTGAGGTAAATTTCAAAAAATTGGATGAGCTGTTAAAGCTATCAACCAAACTAAGTGCCTCATCTTGAGTGCCATTGAAAATAATAAAAAATGTCATCCAGAAACCTTGTATACAGAGAAACCTTCTCCTGCACAATGGCATTGGAAAAAACAAAGTCCCTCTCCCAGTGGGCCATCACTAAATTGGCCCCACTGGCCCCACAGGGTGACCCCATTGGGACTCCGATTAATTGATGAAACCATCGGTTATTAAATGTGAAGAAGTTACAAGTCAAAATAATGTCCAGCAACTCACTAACCATAGAAATCTCCTCCACTGGGGCTTGTTTGGAAGACATCTCTAATTGGATCCTTTCAACTGCCACCCCATGGGGAATAGAAGAATATAAATCAATTACATCAATAGTCAAGAAATAGCAACTCCCACTAAAAACAGTTGATCCAACCTTCTCCAGAAAACACCAGGAATCATTCGAAATATGTGGAACGCATGCCACATATTTCTTAAGTATAACATCCACCACTTTGGCCGCTGCGTAGGTGATGATACCTTTGGCACTCACTAACTGGCGCATAGGTGGGTCCTCGATGCTCTTAGGGATCTTTGGGATCCCGAACAACACAGAGATACAAGGTGAAGAAACCGAAATGAAGTTAAACGCATCCAGATCCAACGAGCCATTAATGAACATATCTTCAAAGTAAGACCATACTCGGCTTATACTCTGATTCAATTCATTCTTTGATACTTCCCTATAAGTATCAGTAGATAGTATAGCCAATGTCCTGTCAATATACTCATCAAAATCCATAGCCACCAACCCACCCCCCTTATCACGGTTGCATCAGTCTCACCGATGAGGAACATAGGACATCCAATAAGTCTCTCTCATTCTTAGAAATGTTGAATTGAACTGGGCGCTTAGAATTGAGTAGGTACCGGATGTCCAGATCGCACACTTGCTCAAACACACTCAGTGAGGGGAGTAGTGGTGGGTTATATGTGCTCGGGATATGGTAGGAATTCCTGGGCTGGGTGGCATTTCCCAACAAAAAAGACAAATTCAGCTCACAAACAATTTCAGATCCAGGATAGACTTATCCACACTAGCTCACCTTGAAGATACAAAAGACAACCCCTTGGCTAAAATATCCACCAAGGGTTGTGGAAAGCTAAAATGGGAGAAATTAGACATTTTAAAATCTCTTCCTGTGTTAAAAACCACCTTGAAAGGTTTACCAAACTGAGGATGAGGAACCACCACATCACCCATTAGTTCCTCCTGGTTTTGTACCAGTTTCTCATCTTCTGACTTGATGTCTGCTGTGGGGACGAGGGCTGGGCTAGAAAATTTGCCCCATCCGTATCAGGACGCGACTGACCCTGGTTTATATTTGGGCCTCCATGGTGTCTCCCTTCATTCACATTCTCGTGGCTGGGTCTCCTGTTGGTGGCCCCTGCTTCATTGTCTTGTAGCTGGGATGGTTGCCCAACTCCTGCAGGTTCATCCTGACGGCCCACGGCTCGTCTGCTATCCCCTATAAAATTCCCTTGGGACCTGGGGGTTTTGGATAGGCTACCCCTTCCTTATAAGCCTTTATATCTCTTTGGAGCTTTTTGATTTTAGTCGAGGTGATTTTAGAAAGGTATTGGTCAATACTAGTATATATCCTTTCATATTCGTATCTGTACCTCGAAAAATAAACATCCGATTTAATCTCCTCATCCAAGGTGGATAACTCCCTGGTTAAAAGGTTAATCAAATCCTGGTAATGTGTACTAATCAAATTCACCAGTTCACTCCCATGTCTATCAAATAATATTAGGAAGTCCTGATGAAACTTTGAACCCTCCTCCAAACCAGTAGGATATTGCCAAGAGCGAAGTCCTTTCGGAACAATCTTTGCCCGGCGACATTCACTAAAATAAGACACCACCAATTGTAGTTTCCTTAATTTAAGCAGCTTCTGGTCGAAAACATTCAACTTGAGTGACAAATTGGAACTCTCATGAACAGAAAGTTCAGGATTAACATAATCATTATTAATATTGAAACAAAACGGCCGATTCAGCCATTGACTCAAATTAGCGTCCACATACCCTCTTCGCGTACCCTCCATTTCACCACAAATATGCGTTGGAGCACCATCTACACCACTGGAACTCATACTGCCCTCTATTAAACCCCTTGTAGCTCCTACATGCTCCTTCCTCAGATGGCAGGGAAACAAGTTAAAATCCACCACCGGCTCAGCAAAAGTTCCACTAGCTGGGACCAATTCCGGTGAACCGATCAATTGGACTCTGGGGGGGTCATGTAGATGGAGATAAAAGTCTGGCTCCTGTTTGTACACTTTGCGTTAACCCATCCACTTGTTGGGATAATTGGTCAACTTTGTCGGTTAACAAGTTAATTAACATGGTTAAATCGCCTGGCTCAGGCGTATCTCTGGTTTCCGGTGTAGCGGTAGACATAGATACTACAAAACCACTTTGAAAACAAAGGAGACAATCTAGAATAACCACCGCTAATCCAGGAAACACCAGTGATATCCACTTTGTCCACAGAATCAATAGATTCAATAATCCAAGTCCAAAAAGTAGCAGGCACACTGAAGTAAAAAGAGATTTTATTTAAGCCATACACCAAAGCTTTTCGTCAGCACTCTGCACCAACTTCATCAGAAAAAACAAAACCGCGCCATTGCACTAGTTCTCTTAATATACAAACACCTAAAGAACATGCCCCCCTTTTTTTTCCACACTATTTAAAGGCGCCAATACAGAATAAGATCAACTGGCAATAACATAATAAAATATATAATAGAAACAAGAACAATGACAATGTCTAGTCAAAATTATTCATAATCAAGACAATTCCCTGATGTAAAACAATTCCCTAATATAAAAATTCATATATGTAATACCCCTGACAGACATCGGCAATGTGTAAACATAGCATACACAGTAAATATTAGAACTGGCTAACAATGGATACCTAAAACATTTAAAAGGTAAATATATGTGTGTATGTATGCATCAAAAAACTGTCAAATGAATTTGACAACTATGATAAACCCAAAATGAATGGGCTATCACTATACGAGCCTAAAAATTACCTAAAATATACACAAGTTAAAATATATACACAAAGTTAAAATATTTGAAATATTCAAAATATTTGAATTATTTGACTAAAAGTCAAAAGGGGTTAATAGATAAAATAACATGGCTTGGCCCAAATGTTACTAAACCCAAATTGGCTGCTAAATTAACTGCTAAATTAATGGTTTAGTAACATGAATACTGCCAAGCTGAATGCTGGAAATACCTGAGCTGATACGATACATTGTCATTGTTCTTGTTTCTGTTATATATTTTATTATGTTATTGCCAGTTGATCTTATTCTGTATTGGCGCCTTTAAATAGTGTGGAAAAAAAGGGAGGGGCATGTTCTTTAGGTGTTTGTATATTAAGAGAACTAGTGCAATGGCGCGGTTTTGTTTTTTCTGATGAAGTTGCTGCAGAGCGCCGAGGAAAAGCTTTGGTGTTTGGCTTAAATAAAATCTCTTTTTACTTCAGCGTGCCTGCTCCTTTTTGGACTTGAGTTATTGAACCTATTGATTCTGTGGACATAGTGGATATCGCTGATGTTTCCTGGATTAGCGGTGGTTATTCTAGTTTGTCTCCTTTGTTTTCGAAGTGGTTTTGTAGTTTCTATGTCTACCGCTACACCGGAAACCAGAGATACGCCTGAGCCAGGCGATTTGACCATGCTAATTAACTTGTTAACCGACAAAGTTGACCAATTATCCCAACCAGTGGATGGGTTAACGCAAAGTGTACAAACAGGAGCCGGACTTTTATCTCCAGCTACACGACCCCCCAGAGTCCAATTGATCGGGTCACCAGAATTGGTCCCAGCTAGTGGAACTGTTGCTGAGCCCGTGGTGGATTTTAACTTGTTTCCCTGCCATCCAAGGCAGGAGCATGAAGGAGCTACAAGGGGTTTAATAGAGGGCAGTATGAGTTCCAATGGTGTTGATGGTGCTCCAACGTGTATGTGTGGTGAAATGGAGGGTACGCGAAGAGGGTATGTGGACCCTAATTTGAGTCAATGGCTGAATTGGCTGTTTTGTTTCAATATTAATAATGATTATGTTAATCCTGAGCTTTCTGTTCATGAGAGTTCCAATTTGTCACTCAAGTTGAATGTTTTTGACCAGCAGCTGCTTAAATTAAGGAAACTACAATTGGAGGTGTCTTATTTTAGTGAATGTCACCGAGCGAAGATTGTTCCGAAAGGACTTCGCTCTTGGCAATATCCTACTGGTTTGGAGGAGGGTTCAAAGTTTCATCAGGACCTCCTAATATTATTTGATAGACATGGAAGTGAACTGGTGTATTTGATTAGTACACCTTACCAGGATTCGATTAACCTTTTAACCAGGGAGTTATCCACCTTGGATGAGGAGATTAAATCGGATGTTTATTTTTCGAGGTACAGATACGAATATGAAAGGATATATACTAGTATTGACCAGTACCTTTCTAAAATCACCTCGACTAAAATCAAAAAGCTCCAAAGAGATATAAAGGCTTATAAGGAAGGGGTAGCCTATCCAAAACCCCCCAGGTGCCAAGGGAATTTTATAGGGGATAGCAGACGAGCCGTGGGGCTGTCAGAATGAACCTGCAGGAGTTGGGCAACCATCCCAGCTACAAGACAATGAAGCAGGGGCCACCAACATGAGACCCAGCCACGCGAATTTGAATGAAGGGAGACATCATGGAGGCCCAAATATAAACCAGGGTCAGTCGGGTCCTGATACGGATGGGGCAAATTTTCTAGCCCAGGCCTCGTCCCCACAACAGACATCGAGTCAGAAGAAGAGAAATAGGTACAAAACCAGGAGGAACTAATGGGTGATGTGGTGGTTCCTCATCCTCAGTTTGGTAAACCTTTCAAGGTGTTTTTTAACACAGGAAGAGATTTTAAAATCTATAATTACTCCCATTTTAGCTTTCCACAACCCTTGGTGGATATTTTAGCCAAGGGATTGCCTTTTGTATCTTCAAGGTGAGCTAGTGTGGATAAGTACATCCTGGATCTGAAATTGTTTGTGAGAAAGCTGAATTTGTCTTTTTTGTTGGGAAATACCACCCAGCCCAGGAATCCCTACCATATCCCGAGCACGTATAACCCACCACTACTCCCCTCACTGAGCGTGTTTGAACAAGTGTGCGATCTGGACATCCGGTACCTACTCAATTCTAAGCGCCCAGTTCAATTCAACATTTCTAAGGTGAGAGGGACTTATTGGATGTCCTATGTTCCTCATTGGTGAAACTGATGCAACCTGATAAGGGGGGTGGGTTGGTGGCTATGGCTTTTGATGAGTATATCGACAGGGTGTCGGCTATACTATCTACTGATACTTATAGGGAAGTATCAAAGAATGAATTGAATCAGAGTATAAGCCGAGTACGGTCTCACTTCGAAGATATGTTCATTAATGGCTCGTTGGATCTGGATGCTTTTAACTTCATTCCGCTTTCTTCACCTCATATCCCCATGTTGTTCGGGAACCCAAAGATCCATAATAACATCGAGGACCCACCTATGTGCCAGTTAGTGAGTGCCAAAGGTAGCATCACCTACGCAGCGGCCAAAGTGGTGGATGTTATACTTAAGAAATATGTGGCATGCGTTCCACATATTTTGAAAGATTCCTGGTGTTTTCTGGACAAGGTTGGATCAACTGTTTTTAGTGGGAGTTGCTATTTCTTGACTATTGATGTAATTGATTTATATTCTTCTATTTCCCATGGGGTGGTAGTTGAATGGATCCAATTAGAGATGTCTTCCAAACAAGCCCCAGTGGAGGAGATTTCTATGGTTAGTGAGTTGCTGGACATTATTTTGACTTGTAACTTCTTCACATTTAATAACCGATGGTTTCATCAATTAATTGGAGTCCCAATGGGGTTACCCTGTGGGGCCAGTGGGGCCAATTTAGTGATGGCCCACTGGGAGAGGGACTTTGCTTTTTCCAATGCCATCTTGCAGGAGAAGGTTTCTCTGTATACAAGGTTTCTGGATGACATTTTTTATTATTTTCAATGGCACTCAAGATGAGGCACTTAGTTTGGTTGATAGCTTTAACAGCTCATCCGATTTTTTGAAATTTACCTCAACTCTTAGCTCAGATAGGATAACCTATCTGGATGTGGAACTTTCCATGGATAGGGATCACAGTCGGTTTCTAGCTAAAATCCATCGAAAACTGACTTTTTCTAACTCCTATTTACATTTCGACAGTGAACATCCAGCTCACCAAAAGAGAGCCATAGTCAAGGGCCAACTGGTTAGGGCGGCCAGGATGGTGTCCGATGACAGGGATTTTCTGGACGAGTGTAAGTTTATTTCCAACCTTTTTCTGTGCCGAGGTTACCCAGAGGCCTCGATTGCTGAGTTGTGCTCGGAGGTCAGGTGGAAGAGGGCCAATGGCCATTTCCAACCCATTTTGGGCCACTCCGAGTTGGAGCCAATGACTCCCTCCTGACCTCATCGCAACAGCAACAAGTTCCAGTGTAACTTAATCCTTTCCTTCAACTTGGACGCCTAAGAGATAGCGTCAATAATTAAGAAGAATTGGCGTTTGTTATCAACTGATCCTTCTGGATGGGCTGGGTCCAATCATTTTCCTTTAGTGACATTCAGGAGAGGCCCTACTATTAAGGACATTTTGGAAATGAAACTTAAGTATACATCCCCATGATCTGGAATGTACAAATGCAATATTTGCAGGTTTTGCAGATACATTAAAGCAGGTACGGCTTTCTTGGTTAGGGATAGGAAGTTCCTCATTAGAGGGAGATATAATTGTGCCAGCAATCATGTGGTTTACCTAGCTCAATGTTCATCCTGTCCTGGTTTTTATATTGGTAAGACCGATAGGAAGTTACAGGACAAAATGTATGAGCATCTGTATGCCATCAAGAAGGAGAGGTTAGACAATGCTTTGGCTATGCACATCCATGATTATCCAGGTCACGAGTTTACTTTTTCGGTTATTGATCAATTATGTACCGGGAACATGGGGGGGCCAGAATCGCTCAGACTGGACTGTAGGGAACTTATGTGGCAGCTGAAGTTGGAGGCTTATCATCCCCCTGGCCTCAATAGTATGTTATCTATCAGCTGTTTTTTGAAATTAAGAAGTTTAGCGAGGTGAGGTTCTCATTGTAGGGTGGATGTTTCTCCCTCTTCATTGTAGAATGGAGGTTTCCTCTTTTTGCAGTCTGCGTTTGGCTCATATCAGCTCAGGTATTTCTAGCATTCAGCTTGGCAGTATTCATGTTACTAAACCATTAATTTAGCAGTTAATTTAGCAGCCAATTTGGGTTTAGTAACATTTGGGCTGAGCCATGTTATTTTATCTATTAACCCCTTTTGACTTTTAGTCAAATAATTCAAATATTTCGAATATTTCAAATATTTCAAATATTTTAACTTTGTGTATATATTTTAACTTGTGTATATTTTAGGTAATTTTTAGGCTCATATAGTGATAGCCCATTCATTTTGGGTTTATCATAGTTGTCAAATTAATTTGACAGTTTTTTGATGCATACATACACACATATATTTACCTTTTAAATGTTTTAGGTATCCATTGTTAGCCAGTTCTAATATTTACTGTGTATGTTATGTTTACACATTGCCGATGTCTGTCAGGGGTATTACATATATGAATTTTTATATTAGGGAATTGTTTTACATCAGGGAATTGTCTTGATTATGAATCATTTTGACTAGACATTGTCATTGTTCTTGTTTCTATTATATATTTTATTATGTTATTGCCAGTTGATCTTATTCTGTATTGGCGCCTTTAAATAGTGTGGAAAAAAAGGGGGGGGTGTTCTTTAGGTGCTTGTATATTAAGAGAACTAGTGCAATGGCAAGGTTTTGTTTTTTCTGATGAAGTTGGTGTAGAGCGCCGACAAAATGCTTTGGTGTTTGGCTTAAATAAAATCTTTTTTTGCTTCAGCGTGCCTGCTCCTTTTTGGACTTGGATTATTGAACCTATTGATTCTGTGGACATAGTGGATATCGCTGGTGTTTCCTGGATTAGCGGTGGTTATTCTAGTTTGTCTCCTTTGTTTTTGAGGTGATATTGGGAAGGTAGCTGGTCAGCAGAAGGAGTGCGTGGCTTGAGTTTTTGAATACATTTATAGATGTGAGTAGTAGAGATGGGTTGTTTGAATTTAGGTAGAGAGTCTGGTGAGGTGGTGGGAAGGCTTGAGTTATCTGGGATAAGTTGACTAGCTAGAGATTGTATGGTCTCAGTGAAGAAAGAGTTAAAGGTATTTGCAGTTTGATGGGGGGTATTTGGATCTGCATCAAGTGGGGTGGGTGTTTGGGAGTTACCTGGGGAAAGGAGCTTATTAATGCTAGACCAGAACTTCTGAGGATTATTTTGGTGAGTTTGTTGGAGTTTACAGTAGTAGTTTTTTTTATCTTTAAGTATTGCCTTTTTTGTACTATTTCTGAGCTGCCTGAAATGTAGATGATCAGAGATATTTCTGTTAGCTCTTCACTTAGCCCAAACTTTGTTCCAAAGCAAAATCTGATGTCTAGTTTCATTTGAAAGCCATGGGGCTGGGTTAGACTTCATTCTAATGGACCGTTTAGGAGCATGCTTATCCAAGATAGATAGGAATTTGGAGTTAAGATACTGTACAGCCCCTTCAAGTGGAAGGGTTTTTAAAGGGTTCCAGTTACAGGCTTTAAGCTCAGCTTGAAATAATTCTGAGTTAAAGTGTTTGGTAGAGCTTGCTATCCTAGAGGTGGGGAGGTTGGGAAGATCCTTCTTTTCTCTTATGATGTAGGTCAAAAAATGATCACTAACATCATCTGGCAGAGTTCCTATCCTGTAAGATTGTTTCTGTTTATTTATGAGTATCCAGTCTAAGGTGCTCTCTTTCTTATTAGGTTTGTTAATTCTGGTTGTAGAGGTTATGGTTTGGCTAAAGCCATGGAGGTTAATATGAGAGGTAGGATTTTCAGCACTAACCTTTCCAGTCAATATTAAAATTGCCTATTATTATTGTTTCCTGGGGGTAAGTAATACAATGCTAGATATTTTCGGGGTCTATATCACATGAGCGAATCACACAAATTGTGAACACTCATAATATTGAATGTACCAGACTTCGAACTTCCTATTGTGGAGGGCTGCACCCCCCACACACCCCCTGCTACATATATATTCCAACTCCGAGATCGCACTACAGTGAGGAAAGGGTAAATATCCCATTCTTCACTGTACCACAATCTCAGAAAAAGCACTTCGAGGTCCGGTACATTCGATATTATGAGCGTTCGCAATTTGTGAGATTCATTCATATGATATAGACCCGATATTTTCACTAATGCAACTAGCAGAATGATCTGTCTGCAAGTGATCAGATTTTGTTGTAGAATCATCTAAAAACTCTATCAGAGTGGGTCTTTCACTTAGGTTTCCCCTATCCCTTTCACTTTGCCTATACTCTGAAATTAATCTCTTATAAGGAAGGCAGTCTCTGGCCTGCAGTCCAATGTCTTCTTGAACTCTTCCTATTCTATTACCTTTGCCCTCTCGAGTTATTTGCTCCCACGACTTTGGTTCCCTTACCGGTTTTCTCCAGTAAATTTCTGACCCCTCTTGCCTATTCTCAGTACTCCTAATTGTAGTCATCCGTAATGGAAAAATCTAATTTCTTCATCTTTATGTTCTTAGAATACTTTCTGTTCCTTTATAAAAATAATATTCTGTATGGCTGTTGTTGTCCTCCTTAAGAATCTGCATCCAAAATCCCACAGCCTCCTTATTTCTTGAATCCCCCACCATTTCATCATCATCCATTTCCACTTTGAATTTACATTTTGTAGATTAATACACATTATCAAAGGAATGCAAGTTGTATGACTTAATTTTAGATATAAAACAACATTCGATATCTCAGCAGAATACAGTTATGTAAAATAATGATAAAGAAATTATTTTTAGGTGCGTTACAGATGTTATTAAACAGACAAATAATCACAGTATATCTGCAGGAAAACTTAATTAAAAATAACTTACATCCATGTATATTTGATCTAAGCAGTAAAGTGTATAAATTGGATAATTAAAAGTGGTACAGCTCGTTTCTCTACCGCAGGCACTAATAGTCAGTGGTACCTACTGTTAACCACGTGTTGCACTCCATGTCACTGAGCAATTACTAATACTGTGTTATCTGCAACTTGCAACTAATTGTGTGAAATGCTATAAATTAGCTTCGGCTATCTGCAAGATGGTTTTGATAGTAAA
Source organism: Protopterus annectens (assembly GCF_019279795.1). Lineage (NCBI taxonomy): Eukaryota > Metazoa > Chordata > Ceratodontiformes > Protopteridae > Protopterus > Protopterus annectens. The sequence goes on along the minus strand of NC_056725.1, from coordinate 715,909,335 downwards.
ACATACTTAATCTTTAGGCATGCCACTTCCACTGTTTTGTACCAGTGTTATTGGGGCTTTTTAATTTTTTTCTCTTCTAGTATCAATGTATATTTTAAACTAAATAAAATTCTTAAAACTCCAAAAAAGAAAGTAAACGGAGGCTACAAATCACACCAGCCAAACGGATACAAAATCTTTTACTCAGTTAGCGCTTTCATGCAAGACACTGCTTGCACTTCTTCAGACAAAGTAAAAATGAAACACTTTACATTTTATAAAACCAAGTGCTTAAACCAAGCCCACAGTTAATTGAATAACTAATTGATTAAGTCAACAATTCAGCAACCATAAAAACCTTGACTTAAAGATACAGGCATACATAAAAAACTGTGTTTAAAAAGGAATAAATGTACATATATATTTTGGTATATAAATCAATAAATCATATACATCTATTAAACAAACTACTTAACATATACTTATAAAATATTGCACATTAAGAGTTCTACTATCTCTCTAAAGCTTTAATGTTAAGCAAGCATTTAATGGAACATGCATCATTAATGCCCGGATAAATATGAGCATTAGTTTTTAGCTGCCAGAGAAGTTCACGTTCTTGTAGTTTTAAATACCATGGCCCCCCTCTAGGATTCTTATCTACTTTTTCTACTATATTAAACAGGAAACTATGAGAATCATTGTCCGTAACGTGCTTAGCTAATGCATTTGTTGCGTTTTTTCTAGATATAGCATACAAATGCTCATAGATTCTATTTTTTAATAATCTTTCGGTTTTACCGAAATAGTAAGCGGGACATTCTTTACACTTTGCAAGGTACACTACTCCCTGGGTCTCACAGTTGTATTTACCATTAATGTGATATTTAGTGCCCCTTATCATAAAGCTGGACCCTGTTTGTATAAACTTACAATATTTACATCGCCCACATTTAAACATACCCTTATTCATTTTATAGGGCTTAATGGGACACTCGAGTAAATTTTTCATAGAGGGAGCTCTTTTATAGACTACACTCAATTTTGGACCCAGTAAGGAATGTAGTTTCCTATCTTGCATTATTAATTCCCAGTTACTTTGTAAGATGCTTCGGACTTGTGGAGAATACAAGTTGAATTGTGTTAAAAAACCAATATTATAATTATTATTGTTGTCACTTTGGTTCATGCTTTCTGGCACAACGTTGTCAATGGTGTTGTCATGAATTACATTCCCTGTAACAATGGGTACCCCATTAAATAAAGGCCCAAGTATTCCCACTTTCCTTTTGTTTTTAATTTCCGCAAAAACTGGGTTTAATAGTTTATTGGGATTGCCTCTATTTTCAAACATTTCCCAAAGTTCCCCGCATTCCTTCTCAAACCCTTCTTCTGTGGAGCACATTCCAGAGGCTCGAACAAGTTGACCCTTTACCACCCCTTTCTTTTGAAAATAGGGGTGGCAACTTGTAAAGTGTAAGAAGGAATTGCTATATGTTGGCTTTCTGTATATTTTGGTAACGAAAGCATTTTTTGTCATGTCTTGACTGATATTGATGTCAAGAAAATTAATAGATGCCTCTCCAATTTCATAAGTAAATTCGAGGAAAGAGGCAAAAGAATTCATCTCACTAATCAACTCAATAACTTTGTCCCTTGTACAATTAGCTATCATTAGGATGTCATCCTGATAGCGTGTGTACCAGACTATGATTTCTTGAAATAAGTTGTGGGGAAAAAGGAATGTCCGTTCCCAGAAGGCCATTACGGTATTTGCAAAACTACCGCCAGCAGGAGAGCCCATCGCTACTCCTGTTGTTTGTAAATATATGTCTTTTCTGAACATAAAATAATTATTTGCCAGAATAATTTCCAAAATGGAAATAATAAGATCAACTTGTCCCCCTGGGCACTTTTTTTGTATTAAGAATTCATGTGCCCACTCTACTCCTATTTCATGGGGAATAACAGTGTATAAATTTTTGACATCTGCTGTCACAAATATTAGTTCAGTTTGAAAAGGAATTTTATTAAGACTCTTCAAGACGTGCCAAGAATCTTTACATATCTGGCTTTCAGTCTTGAGGAATTCTTTTAGTTTATTATCCACCCATTTGGCACAGGGGTAGGTAATGGAATTCTGTCCATCTATTATAGGCCTGAAAGGGGGTTCTTGAATATTTTTATGTAATTTCGGGATGCCGAATAGTACAGGTGTGATAGGTGCTGACATGGAAAAATAGTGGTATAAATCTAGTGTGATACTTCCTTCAATAAACAGTTCGCTTAAATAATCTTTAATTCTTTTATAAGCTTGATTGAACTCGTTTAATGATACTAATTTATATTCTTCCCCAGAAAGTAACAGGTGCATTTTCTCCAAGTAATCTTTCTCATACATTAAAATAGCACCCCCACCTTTGTCAGGCTTCATTACACGTATTTCGTGAATTCTAATATGTGTAATTAGTTCTTTTTCTTTACAAGCCCATATCTTATTTTTACAAATTTCCTTGTGTAAACTTCTCAGATGGACCTCGAAATTTTTCAAAAATCATCAAGTTGTTATCTAAAGGGGGATTAAATACACTTGATACATTTTCTGTTCTAAGTTGTGACCTGTTGTTATCCCCAAAAAGTATTTTTAAATTTAATTTCCGTACAAACATTTTAACATCACATAATACTCTAGCGATGTCAAAATTGGGTGGCACAGCATAAGAAAAACCTTTAGATAAGAGTTCAATAAAGTCTGAGCAAATATCAAAATCCGTGTAATTATATACTTTAAAGTCATTGCTCTTACTTTTCAAAATATTGACGCAACATTGATTGTTCCCATCCGTCACTTCTATCGGCCTTTCCTCTTGTTGGACGCAAACCTGTTGTGGCCTTTGCGAGTCTAACCCGTTTTTTTCCGAGGGCCATGTTGGTTGCGTTGAAAATCCTGAAGTTGGTTACCGTTACCCTGGTTTTGTTGGTTACCAGCTTTCTTCTTGTCGCTAATCCGGTCACTACGTCTCGGGGCTTGAGGTGATACCTCAATATCCGAAAAATGACTATTGTCCGTATTGAGAAAGTTATCTAAATCACTTTCTCTTACCCCTTGTGTATCTGTGGCCGAAAGATTAGTGTGTATACGCCCAATGAAAGGAGGACTAACATGCGTATTTTTGTTTACAGGCGGATCGGGATAGGCAGCTCCTTTCTCATAGGCTGAAACATCCCTCTGTATTTTCCTCCTTTTCGTATTGCCAATTTTATTAATTAAAACACTAATACTCAAGAAAATTCTAGTATAGTCGTATTCGTAACGGGAAAAGCAGGGATCAGTTTTTATCAGAGTGTCCATGGTGTTTAATTTTTCTTTTAATGTTGTCATTTGGTTGGTATATTCCTCTATCAGCAACTCCAAAAGCTGAAGCCCTTGCTGGTCGAAGTGACTGATTAGACGTGAATGAAATTCAGTATGTTTCAAAGTACCTGATGGGTACTTCCATTGCCGGAGCCCTTTAGGGACTATTTTCAGATTTATGCATTCACGTAAGTAGATAACCTCGACTTGCAGCTTCTTAAATTTTAATAAATGTCCGTCTAGTTGTTTAAGGTTGGCAACAATGTTAGAATTGTTGTCGTTTTCGGGCTTACTCTGTTGATTTTCCGTGACAGCATTTCTCCCCAAATGTAGATTGATGTCGGGAACCTTACAAAACTCCTCCAAGGTTGGTAAATTATTGGGAAAATTGTTGTTCTCACATGGACTCCCATTACCAGTTTGAATTACTCGCCCGCTCCCTTGTCCAAGAGGTAAGCTTGATGATGGGGAAACGTTAGACCTTGTTACGCCAGCGAAGGTAGTTGGTGCATTGTTGCCGGATGAAAGACCCAAAGGTGGAAGCGTTTGAAAAATTGCTCCTGCTTTCGGTCGCACTACCGGCATATTGGAAGCATTCTGTGACTCGACCTTGGTTGCTAGTACTTCAACACGCTGTGTTAGCTGTTGAATTAAAACTGTGAGATACCCAACTGCATCGACATCGCGATTAGAAGTATTAGCAGTTGGACTTGAAATGAACAAATCCTGTGACTGCGATTGTAAGCCACCGTTGTTTTCAGCCATAAACGAAATAAAATTCTTAAAACTCCAAAAAAGAAAATAAACGGAGGCTACAAATCACGCCAGCCAAACGGATACAAAATCTTTTACTCAGTTAGCGCTTTCATGCAAGACACTGCTTGCACTTCTTCAGACAAAGTAAAAATGAAACACTTTACATTTTATAAAACCAAGTGCTTAAACCAAGCCCACAGTTAATTGAATAACTAATTGATTAAGTCAACAATTCAGCAACCATAAAAACCTTGACTTAAAGATACAGGCATACATAAAAAACTGTGTTTAAAAAGGAATAAATGTACATATATATTTTGGTATATAAATCAATAAATCATATACATCTATTAAACAAACTACTTAACATATACTTATAAAATATTGCACATTAAGAGTTCTACTATCTCTCTAAAGCTTTAATGTTAAGCAAGCATTTAATGGAACATGCATCATTAATGCCCGGATAAATATGAGCATTAGTTTTTAGCTGCCAGAGAAGTTCACGTTCTTGTAGTTTTAAATACCATGGCCCCCCTCTAGGATTCTTATCTACTTTTTCTACTATATTAAACAGGAAACTATGAGAATCATTGTCCGTAACATGCTTAGCTAATGCATTTGTTGCGTTTTTTCTAGATATAGTATACAAATGCTCATAGGTTCTATTTTTTAATAATCTTTCGGTTTTACCGAAATAGTAAGCGGGACATTCTTTACACTTTGCAAGGTACACTACTCCCTGGGTCTCACAGTTGTATTTACCATTAATGTGATATTTAGTGTCCCTTATCATAAAGCTGGACCCTGTTTGTATAAACTTACAATATTTACATCGCCCACATTTAAACATACCCTTATTCATTTTATAGGGCTTAATGGGACACTCGAGTAAATTTTTCATAGAGGGAGCTCTTTTATAGACTACACTCAATTTTGGACCCAGTAAGGAATGTAGTTTCCTATCTTGCATTATTAATTCCCAGTTACTTTGTAAGATGCTTCGGACTTGTGGAGAATACAAGTTGAATTGTGTTAAAAAAACAATATTATAATTATTATTGTTGTCACTTTGGTTCATGCTTTCTGGCACAACGTTGTCAATGGTGTTGTCATGAATTACATTCCCTGTAACAATGGGTACCCCATTAAATAAAGGCCCAAGTATTCCCACTTTCCTTTTGTTTTTAATTTCCGCAAAAACTGCGTTTAATAGTTTATTGGGATTGCCTCTATTTTCAAACATTTCCCAAAGTTCCCCGCATTCCTTCTCAAACCCTTCTTCTGTGGAGCACATTCGAGAGGCTCGAACAAGTTGACCCTTTACCACCCCTTTCTTTTGAAAATAGGGGTGGCAACTTGTAAAGTGTAAGAAGGAATTGCTATATGTTGGCTTTCTGTATATTTTGGTAATGAAAGCATTTTTTGTCATGTCTTTACTGATATTGATGTCAAGAAAATTAATAGATGCCTCTCCAATTTCATAAGTAAATTCGAGGAAAGAGGCAAAAGAATTCATCTCACTAATCAACTCAATAACTTTGTCCCTTGTACAATTAGCTATCATTAGGATGTCATCCTGATAGCGTGTGTACCAGACTATGATTTCTTGAAATAAGTTGTGGGGAAAAAGGAATGTCCGTTCCCAGAAGGCCATTACGGTATTTGCAAAACTACCGCCAGCAGGAGAGCCCATCGCTACTCCTGTTGTTTGTAAATATATGTCTTTTCTGAACATAAAATAATTATTTGCCAGAATAATTTCCAAAATGGAAATAATAAGATCAACTTGTCCCCCTGGGCACTTTTTTTGTATTAAGAATTCACGTGCCCACTCTACTCCTATTTCATGGGGAATAACAGTGTATAAATTTTTGACATCTGCTGTCACAAATATTAGTTCAGTTTGAAAAGGAATTTTATTAAGACTCTTCAAGACGTGCCAAGAATCTTTACATATCTGGCTTTCAGTCTTGAGGAATTCTTTTAGTTTATTATCCACCCATTTGGCACAGGGGTAGGTAATGGAATTCCGTCCATCTATTATAGGCCTGAAAGGGGGTTCTTGAATATTTTTATGTAATTTCGGGATGCCGAATAGTACAGGTGTGATAGGTGCTGACATGGAAAAATAGTGGTATAAATCTAGTGTGATACTTCCTTCAATAAACAGTTCGCTTAAATAATCTTTAATTCTTTTATAAGCTTGATTGAACTCGTTTAATGATACTAATTTATATTCTTCCCCAGAAAGTAACAGGTGCATTTTCTCCAAGTAATCTTTCTCATACATTAAAATAGCACCCCCACCTTTGTCAGGCTTCATTACACGTATTTCGTGAATTCTAATATGTGTAATTAGTTCTTTTTCTTTACAAGCCCATATCTTATTTTTACAAATTTCCTTGTGTAAACTTCTCAGATGGACCTCGGAAATTTTTTCAAAAATCATCAAGTTGTTATCTAAAGGGGGATTAAACACACTTGATACATTTTCTGTTCTAAGTTGTGACCTGTTGTTATCCCCAAAAAGTATTTTTAAATTTAATTTCCGTACAAACATTTTAACATCACATAATACTCTAGCGATGTCAAAATTGGGTGGCACAGCATAAGAAAAACCTTTAGATAAGAGTTCAATAAAGTCTGAGCAAATATCAAAATCCGTGTAATTATATATTTTAAACTGCTTCTGCTGGTGTATGCAGCTTGTGATGTAAAGTGGTTACAAAATGTGCCAAGGCATTTCAGCTGCCTAAATGCTCGTGTTGCTTGGGCTTGTCTCTGTGTAAATCAGAGTTATACTTTTGTTATCCTAGTTGGTGTTTTTTCTTAAAGTTGATATACTTTTGCCTCAATTTCATCTCTGTGTACACTGTTGTCTGCACTGCTCACAAATATTTATTTTTAGCTGCCGGAGTTATCTGTACATAAGTAATCTGATATAGTGCTCATTTTGTTTAAATGCTGTTTTTTGCTAACATATTTATGCTTTGTTTTTGCATATTGTCCTAGCCTAATTTACTTGCTGACTCCCTCCTCTTATCCTTTCTATTCTCTGAACACTTGCCTTCCTACCTTATCTCTTTTACCCTCAGGTTACAGTCTATTGTTTCTTTTTTACTCGAAGTCCCACTCTAGGTCGGCTAACCCCTTCTCCAGTCTTCATTATCGCTGTGTTAATATTTGTATTCACTGAGTACCTAATGCTAAATGTTCTCCTACTCTTCCTGTTTTCTAGGGTGGTACTGCTGCTATAACCTTTGGTGAGGAATTAATCCACCAACCAACCTGAACCGAACTTTACCTCCTCAGTCCAGCCCGACACTACCTACACCTTTTTTGATATCTCAAGTTAATGTATGTTCTCACTGGTTCTTTTTTGGCTTGTATTCCCACACCTTCTATTGTATTTATACTTAGTGTAAGCACAACAACACCAAACCCACACCCCTTATCTTTTTCCTCACCCCCCCCATCTCATTTACCGTACTAGTCACTCCTACTACTGTTCTCTCATTTCACCCTATTCTTCTGCTCTCTGCTCTTAGGCTATTACTACTATTTCCAATTTCCATCTATATTTTACTCTTGGATACTTCAGGCTGTCCCAATTCTCTATCACTTGTTTCGCCTCATCATACTCTATAGCTACACTACTTTTATCTATTAGCTACACTTATCTAATCTATTCTATCATCCACACTCCAGCCCGCCCCCCCATCTCAACTACTGTTTTCCTTTTAATTTTCTTCTTTTACACTCTAAAGCCTTTTCCTTTTTTGCTGACATACTTACAGGCTCACTGACTGTTTTCTTTGGTGCAGCCTACTCACTTCACTCGGGCTCAATCTGCTCCTCTACCCTTCTCCAGTTCCCAATCACCCCTCCATACACTACATTTATACTCTATCCCCTTTGAACACACCTCCTTTTCCCCACCTAACTTCCTCCCTAATCTCCCTATCAACAAACACTGGGTTTACTTTAATTAAACGAAAGCGGAATCCGTTGAATACGAATCCATCAACACATAAACAGCAAAATGCGATAACGTCAAACATGCAAAACCACGAAATTTAAACATCGAAACCACAATAGTCGGCCAACCCCACTACCCGTAACATACTACCTACGCAAGCACAACAACAAAAAACACATACATATACTAACTAAAACCCTACTACTAACCCTAAATTAAAGCACCAAAACCCCACTTGTAACCCCACATACACAACTATCTATGCACTACCCTTAACCCCTCCCTAACCCTAAGGTCCGTAACTACCGCACACTTACCCTACAGAACTATACCCACACAAAGTAAATATTCCACACACATACACTTAACAAAACCCTACACTAAACCTTACATACATTGCCTACCTATGCACTTACCTTAACCCGCACCCTAACCCTAAGGTCCGTAACTATCGCACACTTAATTATGGAGCTATACTGCAGATGGGCCAACTATGACAATTCGACATTTCCGATTTCGCTATTTAGTGCGTTCAACGTTTCCGCGTTTCACTGTTTACATGTCGACGGATTCGTATTCAACGGATTCCGCTTTCGTTTAATTAAAGTAAACCCCAAACACTTCCCCTGTATCTCAAAACAACCTATCATATTATTGATCTCCACGAAGTTTGTACATAATCACCACACCAATGAGGTATTCATTCTAATACTTAATTTTTTCCCTTTCCAGCCCCACTATGTCTCCCCCAAAACAAAAATACTCCAACAGCCTTTTACTTATTATTATTTCCACTCTCCATTTCTACCTCTTATCAAGCCACTGTAACACACACACACTCCCCACCCACTAGTACCTATCCTCAATCCAACCTCTCTGCTGCCCATTCTTTCCATATAGCCCCTTTACAGTTTCATCTTTTTAACTACACCTTGCATAAACTGAACATTCTCCTACTACCTACACTCCCCCTCAAAAGTAAAATAAAAAGCTACTTTCATTATAACAACCACATGTCTCTCAAAATACTCATCCTAAACCTACTACTTTCAGGTGACATTCACCCCAACCTAGGTCCTGACCACAACTCCTCACTCACTACTTAAATTCTCTCACCCTCCAATCTCCACTTCCAGCACAACCCCTCAGCCTGTCAAACAAATGTCCACTAAAACCCTATTCATTCTGTGATGGCCCACCACTGGACCAGTAATAAGGAGCCTCACTCCTCACCACTGGCACCAGTGGGGGACATACACTTGGAGGATAACAGGTACACACACAATATTTCCAGCTGCAGCTCTTTGCATCAAGTGGAATTTTCCTTACGAGCACACAGAGACCACAATCAGTCTGGGCCTGCTTTCTCCCTCTGTCTCCAGATCCCCAATAAGACTCTGTACTGGCACAGCTGTAGAGTTGAGATCTCAGCTGAATTGCCAAGCCAAGACCTCCAGCTTCTCTCTGTCCAACCAATGCTTTGTGTCCCTGCCCAAGCAACTGACACACACACTCTTTGAAGTTTGATTTACACACACACACACACACACACACACACACACACACACACACACACACACACACACACACACACACACACACACACATATACACACACACACACACACACACACACACACACACACACACACACACACACACACACACACACACACACACACACACACACACACACACACACACACACACACTCGGGAAAAGGCTGGCACAGGTTTACTAGCTATGCCCCCTTTTGCTCAGACTACAAGGTAGTTATCCCTGCCACCAGCCAATACCTTATCAGCTAAAGGGTGTCCAAACATACTGTGTAATATTAATATTAAAACAAATGGTAGTTTTGCCAACAGCAAGGCTATTAGGAGTGGCCCACACAGTTTCACCAAATAAAATATGCAAGTACCCTCAAAACTTAAATACCTCTAGACAGATCAGCCACAATGAAAGGTTTAAATATATTTAATAATAAATAATAAAAGAACAAGAAAATACTCAGTATATATTCACATTGACATCAGAGTTCAAAATCACAGGAAATATTTAAAACAACATTGCAGGACAGTTTTAAATAAATAAAGAAAAATATCTAAGCTAAGCTTTGCAATATTCCTGACTATATCTAAGAGAATTATACTATTCCCTACTAACTTACTTTATCATAATAAGGCAGATGTGGTGAATGGTTCATGTCAGGTCCATGACAGAATACAGAATGCCCTGTCTCAATAATCAAATATTACTGTTGGGATAGCTTGCATAATGACATCATTTCTTGTCATCTGATTCTATCTCATGTAAAACCTCCATTGTTGGAAGCTGGCAGTGTTTAGCCATCTATCTGTGAAAATGCACAGATCACAGATCTTTGGCAGATGCTGGAAGTCATAAAACAATTACATTCCTCCACATTTCAAGAGTAGTAATTAGTCCACCCTAAAGACAATACATAAAGCTCCCTAGTACATACATTATATCTCCAGCCTAGCCTATAAAAGTAATTTAATTTCAGCTATTTTCTGAACTTAACCTCCTGTATTCCTGTTTCCACTGTTACAATCTATATATTTAAATAGTTACAATAGTGCAGGTACAATTCTGTTCTCTTTCATCAGGGCACACTATGGTTACATTTTAAGCACATGCACTTTATAAAATACCTTGTTAACCACATGTCTGTACAGTCCAGTTTGATATACACGTCATACAGTTCTACTACAGTTGTAACACAAGAATCTTACATAAATCATGTTGATATTCACAAATGACATATAATTATTTATAAAATTCCAGATAGCTGTGCTGGCAGTATATCCTTTCATGACACATTCTATCTATAAACATTCAAAGTATCATGAAGAAAATTACCCTGTTTCATTTATGGATCTCCCTACACACCACAGACATTCTAACCCTCTCTGAAACCTGGCTTAAACCTTACATATCCAACTCAGAATTTCTTCCCCCAGGCTGCAGCAACTTCCGACAAGGCAGACTAGAAAAAAAAGGTGGAGGTGTTGCTATTCTCTACTCTAATCAACTCTCTCTCTCTCTCTCTCTTCCGCCTACCAATCTCTCTCCAAACTTCCACCCTGTTGAAGTTCTCATTGTCAATTGTAAACTGAACAATCACAAAAAACTATCTATAGCATCCATTTATATTCCCCCAGGCAATAACATCCCTGTCCTGGAGCACCTTCTCTCCTGTATCTCTCATGCCATCTCTTATGAAACAGTTATCTTGGGCGACGTTAACATGGATTGGAACGCCCTTGACACTGATTCCCCCAACAGCTCTATTAATGTCTATGGCTTCTCCCAGCTAATTACTCCCTCTACTTGTCTAAATAAATGCTCCAACTCTGGCTCCACTCTAGACCGGGTCCTCATCTCCACTCCTAACCTCTATCACAACCCCTCCTGATACCAAAAGTGACCACCATCCCACCTGCATGCTTATAGGTTCATAGGTTCATAGGTTCATACTTGGCTATCTGCCCTGGGGCATTTATAAGCCTAGCCCGATTGTGTTTGGCTTACGCCACCCCTTGATTTGAGTATACTGTGCCCTTTTTAAAGTTTAGTTTACTGTGCCTCAGTCTAATAGTGACACGGAAGTAATCCCCGGGACAAACCTACGATCCCCCATCCACTCATCAAGATTCTTCTTGAAGAGAGTCAGTGAGGTGCTCTGCCTAACATGAATTGGCTTAGACACTGTCCTCAAGTACACAAATTCCAGTAATATAAGAACTGCCATAAACTCTATAATTTCAACCCAGATGCCTTCAACCACTTGCTCTCTTCAATTAATTGGTCTTTCCTCTGCGACCTCTCCTTGGAGGATACAGTCATGGCATTCAACAATGTTTTTGTAGACACACTTAACTCCATCGCCCCAATCAGGAAAATAAGAATCAAAAGTCACTATGCTCCCTGCTTATCAAAAGATGCTCAAACCCTTATGAGCAAGAGGGATTCTGTATGGAAAAAATGGAAAAAATCCAAATCTTCCACTGACCTTTAAACCTATAGAGAAATCTTTAATTTAAACAATAAAAAGGTCACCCTCAACAAGCAGAACTTCTTTCATAAACCAGTGAGCAACCCCCCCCACACCAACCCCCAAAAATTCTGGCAATCTGTTAATAAGCTGCTACATTCTGGTACCCCCTCATCACCTGATGCTTGTTCTAATAGGTTTTCCACAGATACAGCTACCTTTCTAAATTCCTTCTTCATTGACTCTATCCATAATCTAACCAAAAATTATACTATTACCAAACCCATCCATACAACTTATATCAAATTAGTTCTTGGCAAACCTTCAGTCGACAACCTTCCTCCTCAGTTCCTAATGCTGCCAAATCTATCATTTACTCCATCTCCATTCTAGTAAATAGATCCATCAAGGAAAACTTCGTACCCAGCATCTGGAAGAAATTTTATGTCATACCTCTACACAAAGGCGGTATCTCAACTGACCCCTCAAATTTCAGACCAATTGCCATCTTATCTCCCCTATCAAAAATTCTAGAAAAAATGTATTCATAATCAGCTCCTCAATCACCTTCTGCTTGAAAATCTCCTTTCCCCTACACAACATGCTTGTTTCTGGATCTCTCCAAAGCCTTTGACACTGTCTCACACAGATGACTTCTATCCAAAATAACTACCTTTAATGTCTCTAACTCTTCACTTTCATGGTTCTCCAGATACCTCTCTAAAAGATTCCAAGCAGTTAAATGGCAATCTAATTTCTCTCCCTTCTTACATGTACAGACAGGGGTACCACAAGGCTCCACAATCCTTGGACCCCTACTATTTAATATCTTTATTATTGACCTCCATGCTTCCTCTCCAGTCTCTTCAGTAATATAGTATACTGACAATTCTTCAGTCATCTCCTACTCTGACAATATCTTCCATCTTCAGACCCTCACCCAAGAGTCTCTGCACTCAGTCAAAAAATGGTTAACTTCTAACCAACTTGTGCTCAACCCTAAGAAAACTAAACTTCTCCTATTCCTCCCCAAATCTCTCCAACATCTTAAACCTGCTTTTACTGTCTCCTCCCTAAATAACACTATCATCTCTGCTGAACCTCAAGCAAAGCTTATCAGAGTTATTATTGATGACCAGCTAAAGTTTGATCTACATACTCAACAGTGCATTAAAAAGACAAATCAAAAGTTAGGCCTTCTTTACAGACACAAAACATTCCTCAGAAATGTTTCTAGGCTCTCCCTTGCACAGTCTTTCTTACTCCCCACCCTACTCTATACAGCCCATATTCTTACACACCTCCAATCCAACCTTCTGTCAAAACTGAAACTCACATACAATAAAATTGCTAGATTTGCCTCTATCCTCCCCTACCAGTCTCACAACTGCCTAGCCTTAAAACTCTACAGTGGTTGGAATTTCATCATCAGTTCCAACTTCCCCAGCCTCTCATAGCTCATTCTGACTTACAAGAGCCCTCCCCCTCCCTCTCTTCCCTCATCCATCCGTACACTCCCAAGCGAGCCTCCGTAGTGCTCAACAGCATCTTCTGGAAGTATATGCAGCCAACAAAAATATCAGCAAACTCCTCTATAGTTACTCAGCGGAAAATGCCTGGAATAAACTACCACTTTGTGTTCAATCCATCCCAAACCCTAACTCCTTTAAAACAGCTCTCAAATATGCCCTTCATAAATCATGGGCATGCTCATGCAATCACCCAACTTAACACTATATTCTTCTTTCCTCCTCCAATACTCCTATAATACTCCTACAATAATCCGTATCTTCTCTCTCTCTTTTTAATCTACTAATAGTCACTTTTTCTCACAGCCTACTGTGCTGCAGACTTTGGAACGTGACCTGTACCTTGGGATTTCCTCCTGTATATAATCTACATTTTTTCTATATTATTTGGTTTTCCACTCTATTATGCATGTATGTGAGCTTTTTGTTTACTTTTGTTATTCTCAGTACAGTACATACTGTGTATTAAGTTATTGGTCATGTTCTTTTTCTGTTAACTCTAAATGTTTTAGCTTAAATTGTCATTTGATTACTTATGCTATATGTAATACTTGGAGCTTTTCTCCTCGGACCGCCACTGAAAAAGGGCTGCTGCCCAGTCAGTCGACTAAACCGGTTAACATATGTCAAATAAATAAATAAATAAACTTACTGATTGGGTGCTTATGAAAAAAGGAGTCAGACAAGGTTGCATTTCAGATCCACCATTTGTTGTAGTGTATGTGTGTGTGTGTGTGTGTGTGTGTGTGTGTGTGTGTGTGTGTGTGTGTGTGTGTGTGTGTGTGTGCGTGTGTGTGTGTGTGCGTGTGTGTGTGTGTGTGTGTGTGTGTGTGTGTGTGTGTGTGTGTGTGTGCGTGTGTGTGTGTGTGTATATATACATATATATATATATATATATATATATATATATATATATATATATACACACATATATAGACATAGTTGTATGTATATAGATATAGACATTGTTTTACAGAAATTAAGAGCAAAAGACAAAAATATAATGAAAAAATATGAATGTCTTAATCACTGGGTATCCAGATTGTCTATTTTTGCTTGTGTTAAGCTTACCAGCAGTGATAAGTCGAATAAATAAATTTGAAACCATCATTGATGAGTATAGATTGCAAATAAATTTGGAGAAAACTTTCATATAAATTATTTGACAGAAAGAAGTCAGTTAAGCATCAATTATTGATAAAAAGGAAGAAATGAGAAGAGGTGCACAGTAACAAATATCTGGAATTAATATTTACTTTTGGTAAATGTTGCACTACCTGGTGAGATTTGTACTTACAAAAATTCAAATTCTCTAATAAAGCTCAATTATGCATATTGTATTAACCCCACCACCTCCAATATTGGACATTAGAACTAAAGCTATGATCCTAATCTTAAATTGGGCTGAAATAATGATAAATAAGCAGAATGTATAAATCAAAGAGTAAAAAATGCACACAGATAAACCATTCAGTAAAAACTGCAAGAAAAACCAAGCCAAGCTAGAGTTTTCACTGTGTGATATCTTAAACCTCCTGTAGTGGAGGTCCACGGAATATATGCAAATGACCCCTTACGTTTCTGAAGTGTTTCAGCTACATGACTTATGAATATCCATGACTTTTTACTTGTTAAGCCTTCATGGTTACATTCAGGCCAATAAAGCCAACCCCCACTAGCAGTGGAGTTGCATGCTCCGGCCATTTTATTCACCTCATCAACACAGTATATATAGTTTAGGCAGAAACAAAGAGACGCTGTTGCCCAAAGGTCTGCTCCAAAACCAAATCCAAACAAATATGAAGACAAATTGGAGTCGGACCACCACAATAAATGGATAAAACGAAGTATTTATTTGGACAAGCGCTTTCGCGTGTGACAGACACGCTTCTTCAGATCCTTTACATAAAAAGTTTGGCAGGCAATGCTTATATACTCTACATGAGTAAAACTCTTTAATTGAAAGCAATTAGGCAATCTACCTGAAAACCAAACATCTGCTCCAATCAATCAATCAGAGTTAAACAACTAAAGACATAGAGGTAAAGAAACAAAAAGCAAAAAAGCTGGTTCAGACTCAACATGCTATGAAGCTGTTGATTCTGCTTTAACAAATCTCTAAACTAAAGAGTATTGCTTAAAAATATGTGAAAATATACATATATAAATTAACATACTAAATGCTGTTAAAAATGCTATTAAAAATTTCTTCTACAAGGAATTGTGATAAAGCCTGTCCTGTCCTGCACACTCAAGGAGTTGTGTTTACTGACCAAAAAGGAACGAGAGAGAAAAACACTGGGAACCTCTCTATCTATGTATAACTTAGGAACGTAAATCAACTCTGTTCCAACCTTAACATAATGTCAGTTGGGATCTTGTTACATGGCATCCTAAAAAATATCATATCCAACTGAGCAAATCAGGAACAAATGTATAAAACAAAAGTGCAGACCACAGAATAAAAACACGAATATATAAATACATGAATATAAAAAAAAGCATGAATATGTTAAAAATATATAACTTTAGTATATATGGTGGTAACCTTGTTTTTACATCCTGGTTACTCTCTTTCTGTCCAGTGAACAGAATGTTCTGCACTAATGTAAATACAGTTTCAAGTCATGAGAGCGACATATTTCGTCCTACAAAAGGCATCCATAAAAGCCTTATAAATAAACATCACACAAAGATCATTTAATATTGGTAAAAAACCCATAAAATATTAATAAAAGAACCGACTTGCTGTCATGTAAAGCAGCAAGGCGCATAAATAAATACGTGACATCACATGACAGCAAGTCGGTTCTTTTATTAATATTTTATGGGTTTTTTACCAATATTAAATGATCTTTGTGTGATGTTTATTTATAAGGCTTTTATGGATGCCTTTTGTAGGACGAAATATGTCGCTCTCATGACTTGAAACTGTATTTACATTAGTGCAGAACATTCTGTTCACTGGACAGAAAGAGAGTAACCAGGATGTAAAAACAAGGTTACCACCATATATACTAAAGTTATATATTTTTAACATATTCATGCTTTTTTTTATATTCATGTATTTATATATTCGTGTTTTTAATCTGTATCTGCACTTTTGGTTTATACATTTGTTCCTGATTTGCTCAGTTGGATATGATATTTTTTAGGATGCCATGTAACAAGATCCCAACTGACATTATGTTAATGTGGGAACAGAGTTGTTTCACGTTCCTAAGTTACACACAGACAGAGAGGTTCCCAGTGTTTCCCTCTCGTTCCTTTCTGGCCAGTAAACACAACTCCTTGAGTGTGCAGGACAGGACAGGTTTTATCACAACTCCTTGTAGAAGGAATTTTTAATAGCATTTTTAACAGCATTTAGTATGTTAATCTATATATGTATACTTTCACATTTTTAAGCAATACTCTTTGGATTAGAGATTTGTTAAAGCAGAATCAACAGCTTCATAGCATGTTGAGTCTGAACCAGCTTTTTTGCTTTTTGTTTCTTTGCCTCTATGTCTTTAGTTGTTTAACTCTGATTGATTGATTGGAGCAGATGTTTGGTTTTCAGGTAGATTGCCTAATTGCTTTCAATTAAAGAGTTTTACTCATGTAGAGTATATAAGCATTGCCTGCCAAACTTTTTATGTAAAGGATCTGAAGAAGCGTGTCTGTCACACGCGAAAGCGCTTGTCCAAATAAATACTTCGTTTTATCCATTTATTGTGGTGGTCCGACTCCAATTTGTCTCCATACAGTATATATAGTTTGGCTATACTTCAGACATACATGGCCTTTAAACCTGATTGATGCCCATAAAGATTAATGCACTTGCAAAATATCCCAACTAACAACCAAACCAAAGGGTTTTACACAGACAAACCATTCAGAAAAAAATGCAAGAAAAATCCAGCTATGCTACAATTTTCACTGTCTGATATCTTAAATCTCCTGCAGTGGAGCCTCATAGCATATATGCACATGGCCCTAAATTATAGCAATATTTCCATTTTCCTAGGGGTTAGGGACATCCCTAGGGGGAGAGATTCCCTTTATTAAAAACAAATAGAGAATGCCCACCATTATTGTGTTTTTTACAACTTTAGTAACTACTGTACTTTTGCTAAACCAAGCTAATGAAATTATACATATTAAATACAAAAAAGTGCCACATTCTCCTTACATATAGATGCACTGAATTGTAGAAGGGGAGAGACAAGAATCAGTCTTGACTAATTCATCCTTCCTTAAGACTGTTGCAAGCTATGACAGGACAAGTGCAACAGGTAATTTGTACAAATAAAAAGGGGGGCTGCAAAAAACAATTGATTACAACTGTTCAAACAAGATCTGCATTTATTTAGTTGTTTAGTTATGAATTTGTTAACTGGGGTGAAACACTGATCTGCACAGAGCATTTCCAGGCTCAGCCCAGTTATAGATTTCTACACAGTACAATGCATGTGGTCATGAAGAGATGTGGAGAGGAAAGAGAAGAGCATGTAATAGAGACTTCATATAGGATATGATAGGAACAATAGGGTATGAAATTCCAAGTAACAGATTACAGTTGAATCACTGTGCAATATTTACAAGACAAATTGTGCACTATTTATACATGTTACAGTATAGACAAGAAAAGTATCATATAATATATACAATAAATTGTAGTTACATGTGTATAAAAAGGGAGAAAAAGGGTTAATAAAGAAGGAGGAGACTATGCAGCTATCATTTAATTGGCAGGTTACAGTACTTGCAAGTCTCTTCCTCACTCATTGTGGTCTACAAATATGCAGGGGTACAATACCATGCCATGCTAGCTTGTATTATTATCACAGAGTTCATTGTAATGAATGGCCCATTACTTCTATACAAAGTTAAATGCTTGAAATCAAACTGTACCAATGGTAGTATACTAAACTAATACTTCAAACAAGAAGTCTTTATGATATCTCTTAAAAACACTATTACAACAATGTCTAAAAGTAGCAGGTCCATTAAGAACTTTGACTACAAAAGTTTAAGTTATTAACACATGGGGATTTTTGACCCGTCACTGAAGTACGTTGCACTCAAATTCAAATTATGTCATAGACATATTAAAATGTTTTTCAAATCTGGAAACTTGGAGACCCGAATGGTAATTGACTTAACATTAAATTTTAAATCACTAGCCATAGCTTTGGCCCAACATTTAAATGTTGACATTTGTAAAACTGGGTGCCGAGATGCTGAAAAAAAAAGACTGAAAGTGCAAGAAAAGAGCAAATATTGAACATCGCTCTTCTCCTTAAAACTTATTTTTTACAGGGTTCAAGGCCCACACCACTGATCTTATAAATACTCATGCAAATCCTGCCATGTCTAGGAGAAAAGTAATAATATGAAAAATGGCCATCTAAGACTTAATATATGTAATTCCATTTTTTCAGCCATTCAGTTTCAGCATTAATATACTTGGTAAAGAAGATACCAACATAGGTTCATAGGGTCAAAGGTGGGTACTAGGCTATCTGCCCGAAGGCATTTATAAGCCTAACCAGAATGTGTTGGCTTTTGCCACCCCTTAGATTAGTTCCCTGTGCCTCTGTCCAGCAGAGCCACTGAAGTGATTCCCGAGGTAAACTTTCTGTTTCCCATCCACTTGTCAAGGTTTCTTTTGAAGAGTGTTAGTGAGGAGCTCTGCCTAATGTAGATTGGGATCTTATTTCATAGCATGGGAAGTCTCTGGGACAGGAATCTATCCCTCCAGCACGTCCTATTTATTGTTGCGCTGAGGTTTAGATCCCTAGAACATGTGGCTCGAGGGGATAAGGTTTTCTTTAGGTGGAGCAAGTCCATCAATTCTGGGCTGGACATGGCCTTGTATGTCAGGCAGAGATCACCTCTGAGTAGGCGGTATGCAACCGAGTACAACTGGAGTTTCTTCAGTCGAGCTACATAGGGCATCTGTTTGAGGCCATTGATCCTCTTGGTGACGTACTTCTGTGGTCTTTCCAGCTGTTGCAGGTGTCTTGTAAGGTACATCCCAAATGGGGCGATGTACTCTAAGATGGGTCTGATGAGTGATGACTAGAGGGGCACAATGACCTCTTTTGATCTGGATGTGAACCCTTTTGTGATTAGGTGGGCCACGTAGAAGGATTTTCTAACCACTTTGGCAATGTGATTATCAAAGGTGAGATTACTATCTACTTGGGTCCCCAGATCCCTTATTACATCTTCCGTATTTAAGGGAGTACCACCTATGTGGTAGTTTGTGGGTACTTTGCTTTTTCCAAAGGGGATGACTATGCACTTTTTGGCATTTAGCTTGAGGCCATGATTTTGACACCAGGTATCTGTCTCAGTGAGACCCTTTTGGAGGATGTCTGTGTCAGCTGGAGAGTCATTTATAGCTCCTAGTTTGCAGTCGTTTGCGAACTTGGTCAGCCATAGTCCTCCTTTGCTTGCCTGTACCCCTGCCGAACATGAGGGGTCCTAGGACTGAGCCCTGGGGAATGCCACTTGTAACCAATTTAGAGTCGGACCTAGCTCCCACAACTCTCACCATGTGGGTTCTGTCTGTGAGTCAGTTGGCAACCCATCTTGTGATGTAGGGATTTATGTTCAGGCTGGTGAGCTTGTCTGTAATACCAGAATGGGGAATGGTGTCGAAGGCCTTAGCAAGGTTTAGGTAGGCTGTGTGTACCACCTTTCCCTCGTCTATAGCCTTGGTAACTATCTCAAGAAGTCCACCAGGCTTAGGAGGCATGATCTGCCCTTAACAAAGCCAAACTGGGTAGGGTCCAGTGTCTGGAGGTTCCCAATGTCTCTGTTAATGAGTTCCATGATGATGTACTCCATAGCCTTGCAGGCCAAGCTAGTCAGGCTTATAGGGCGATAGTTCCCAGGGTCTGCTGTGGCTCCACATTTGTGGAGCAGAATAACTGTTGCTGTGTGCCACTCTATGGGTATGTAGCCTGTGCAGAGGCTGAGTTTGAACAGTGTGTTTAGGTGAGGGGTTAGTTCATCTTTGAGCTTGTGTAGGATGCAGCCTGGGACACCATCCGGTCCCATTGATGCTGTGTTTTTGGCTTTGGAGAGGGCTGTTTTAACCTGAGTGTCTGTGATTTCAGGGACTCTATATTCTTCTGGTATGGTTATGGGCCCTTTTGGGGGTGAGAGGGGGTGAAGTTTGTTCTGATCCTGTCTGCCAAGATGTTGGCGATATCGGTCGGTTCAGTGTATTTTGTGCCATTCTGCACTAACTCTGAGCAGATCTGAGCATTTCCACTTAGATTCTTCACATAGCTAAAGAATGCCTTGTGGTTATCTTTGGGGTCCTTGGCAATTTTTCTTTCAAAGCTCGCCTTGGATGATTTTATGAGGGATCGTAGTTTCATGCTGATACTGATCAGGGATGTCTTCCCTTCTTGGGATTTTACTCTTTTCTGTACTAGTTTCCTCCTTCTATTGTATAGCTTGTTTATGGCAGGAGTCCACCAGATTGGTTTCCTTTTCTTGGAGGAGTGAGTCTTGGTTTTGCTTGGGATGGCACGATGCAGCTGCCCATAGAATGCATTAGTAAAGGATTTTGCAGCTTGGACAGTGTTATCCTTCAGCATGGGGGCTTTGAAACGTTCCACCTCGGTCTTAAGTAATGTGAAGTTTGCTTTTGAAAAGTTTTTCATGGTGGCTTTCTTGTCTGGGGATGAGGGTGGAATATGGATATCCAAAGTGATTTGTTTATGGTCAGATCTAACCAGAGAGGGGTTGACCTCTGGTGTGGAACACCGGTCGCCCATGTTGGTGATGACCAGGTTCAATATGTTGTCACCTCTGGTGGGAGTGTTGACCAGTTGAACCAGGGCATTTGAGTTTATAAATTCTAGGAAAAGTTGGGCAAGGGAGTTAGTACTTGAGTAGTTCTCCCAGTTAATGTTTGGGTAATTGAAATCACCCAATATTAGGGTGTTCGGTAGGACCTTTATGTTCGCCAGTGTTTCCAGAAATGAGGAATGGGGGTCCTGGGACATGGTGGGTGATCTGTAGCAAGCTACAATTTGAACTGCAGTTTTGACCATTGTTAGTTGCACGTGGATGATCTCTGAAGCATCGTGCTGTGCCACTAACCTGGAAGTGTGGGTATCCTTGATGAATATGGATATGCCCCCACCTTTTGTATTTCGGTTTGGGTTCTGTGGCTGAAATGTATGGTATTATTTGTAGCCTGGTAGTGCTGGGGTGCTCTCTGGAGCCTAAAACCAGGTTTCTGTTACTGCACATATATCGATTTTATCCATACTAAGGATTGCTTCGAGTGCATGCATTTTGAGGTTTAGACTTCTGGCATTGAGTAGCATTACCCTCAGTTTTTTGTTACTTGTACAATTTACGGTGGTGGGTTTATCTTTTGAGCCTTGCCTAAAAAAGGCACTATGGGGGTGGCAAGAGCCTTGGCAAGTATTTGAAAGCCTAAGGGTGACAGATGCAAGCTGTCTCTAGTGAAGCAGCGTGGCTTGTCGAGCATGTCATCCCAGGCAGACTGACACTGGATCCCCTTTGAATGACACCGGAAACTTAGCCAATTGTTGAAGTCGAGAAGTTTTTCTTTGTACCGTGGTATCATTGTTGGTGAGGGCAGGATGCTACTCAGGGTCAGTGTCATACCAGCCTGGGCTATGTGATCAGAGAGCTCTTCCATGTCTTTTTTCATGTAGTCCAGGGAGGTACGGCTCAGGTCATTCACACCAACATGGACAATGACAGAGTCATATTTGTACTTGTTCTGGAGTGACCTGAGTGCTTGTGTTATGTGGCGGATTCTGGTACCCGATAGGCAGCTAACAGTAACCTTCTCCTAATTCAGCCTAATGAGTGGGACGTCAGTGTGCCTGACTATAGAGTCACCTATTACTAGTATGTTGGGTATGTTATTTTTCTTTAAGGGCTGTCATTGCATGGCACACTGGTTTTGTGAAGTATGTGTTTCATGGTTTGTGTTGGGAGGTGGAGGTTGCTTGGATGTTTGCTTTGGAGGTCTCCGTTGGTTTTGTAGATTTTTATTTAGAGCCTCCGAGTATGTTTCCATGTATTTATGTGTGTTTTTTGCCAGTGCTGGTTTAATGGGTCTATGTAAGACTGGTGGTGTGATGCAAGTATTTCCCTTCTCCTCTTGACTGTCTGATCCAGTCTTGGGTTGAGAGAGCTTAGCCTCTAGTTTGGCTATATAACTGCATCTCACGCATGTATTAGTGTGTGGTGGTAGGAGGAGGGGGATGTCTGTGTACATGAAGCAGTTGTAACATTGCCTCAAAATGCCCAGATTCACCAGTTGGACTGGAGAGTACACCTGAAACTGCCCTTTGGACATGCCTGGATAGGTACAGTGAACTGTTTTACTGGATGGCTGGTAAGGTCGAATAGAGAGCCTTGTCCTACTGTACAGTACAGGAGGGTCTAGTGCTAGGGTTTATAAGTGCTTGCTATAAGTTTTGAGCAAGTGCCGGGCTGAGAAATGAATGGCTTGAGTGCTTAAGTTGAAAGTTTGTCTAGTTCAAAGGGAAAAATTGAAGAGGAGACTTTGTGGAGCCGGGAATAGTTTTACCTCAGCTAACCGGTGCTGCCCAGCACGCAAAACCGGGCAAATATGGTATTTATAGCAGGGAAATAAAAGAGATAGAAATTAGCCCAAAATGGCCAATAAACTACTAATTTCTGGGCTGAAACCACTCCCCAGGAACAGATAGGCTGCTCAAAGCTCCCTCTCTCACAGATGAACAGAGAAACTTCCTTCTATCCAAGTAAGGTATGGGCAAACACAGAGATTTGTAACACAGCCCTGAATTCAGCACTAACTTGAAAACGGGACTATACTAGCTTAGAAAGGTGGGAAACAAGTATATATATATATATATATATATATATATATATATAGATATATAGATATATATATCTAAAATATTTTTCCAGAAAATAAAGCAGATACACTCAAAAAAAACTGTTTAAAGCACAGAAAAGAATACTTATTGTTATATATCACAGATCAGAGTTGTAGTCAATGCCTCCAGTAATGAAGTAGGAAGAAACACAAATACAGTAAAAGCAGATGAATAAAGTGCAATTTCATGTATATATATATATATATATATATATATATATATATATATATAAAACAATATAAAACAAACAAACTGATTTAAACAAGTTACCCAATTAACCAGAAAAAAGCTCAAAACTGAGCCCTGTTCCAGCAGTCTTCAGTCAGACAAGTTCTAACTGCACACCCCTGCTTACTAGAGTGCAGGGGAACCTTCTCCAAAAAAAGATGGCCTGGATGAGTGCTCAAGTTATACAAACAAAGCTAGATTCAGCAGGCCTGAATCTGGTCTATGCTACTGCAACAAGGCACACAAATTTCAGAAAGAAACAGTTCAAATAAGCAGTCACAGTAAGCCTGTGACCAGAAATTCCCATCTCAGAAGGGCAGAATCCAGCCTCTCCTCCCACAAGAGTGCAGACCACAAACCTTAATGTAGAATAACTGGCCTGAAGCCCAAGTGCTTAAGCCAGAACTAATACACTTTTAGAATAGCAGACACTGGGCCTTCAATCAATTTCAAATAGTTATCCACAGCATTAGCCAAATTGTGTATTAATCATTCACAAATTGAAATGTATCTCTATCTATCTATCTATCTATCTATCTATCTATCTATCTATCTATTTATCTGTTTATTACATTTGCTGACTGGGAAGGTCCAATTGGGAAGTCCCATTTTTCAGAGGCATCCCAGGGAGTAAAAGCTCCACTGTAAAAGTTGCAACACTGCAAAGTTAAATTGAATCTGCAGTAACAATGAAGAAAATAAAATATAAAGGACTGTGCAGCATACAAAGTTATATATAGAAAAAAAGACTATAGATCAATACAATTTTGCATAACTGTGAATGAAATGGATAAGCCCTCTATTATCCAATGAGTCATGCAGAAATATTTGCAGATTCACCTTAGTATCTAGTAAATTCAAGTATCATAACTATATAATCAAGAAAACAAAATGGTTACTGGCTATGTCCTGAGTTATGATTCTGCTGGCCTCACTTACATTTAAACCATTACATCTACTGATCCCCAGCTAGATCAACAACTGTCTATCAAACACAGTGTACAGTAGTTCGGTGCTCTCAGTCTTTAAAAACAGCCTTTTAACTCATAGATGGGGAAAAAGGTTTCATCAAAATCACACTTGCTAGCTAGAACCTGCTCCTTAACAATATACAGAATGAGGTCGGTTATGGGGAGTTAAGGTCCATGCTGCCCTGTCCTACGATATGTAAGCATTGCTGCTTTGGGAAGTCACAATTAATGGTGGTCTGCTAATGTATTAATTTGCTTCTCACTGGTTGTATAATGACTCACCATTCCTATTACCTTTAGCACTCCATGTGTAATTATAACAAGGCATTTACATTACTTCCCTCTTGTCTGCTGCAATATCATTGCCTGGCAAACTCTACTTCCTTTTTCTTAAAGGAAAACTCCACCTTCTGTTACAGTTTAACTCAACTTTTAGGTTGCTTTTCTCTCTAGATTAGAATATGGTTTCAGTACTGTGCAGGTACCAGAAACCTGCTTGCACTTTGTAAAATTTTCATTTCCTTGCCCTGGAATCAAAGGAAGGGACAAAACACCCACTTTTATAAGCTTAACTTCTCACATCATTTGCAGAGGAATTTGTTTACTACGCCTTGCATGACATACCACACACACAGTGAAATTTATAGTAAGGTAATAATGTCAATCTTAGTCCTGATGATGTCAGGAACACAGCAGGTGCTGTAAAAAAAGGCAAAAGAGTTATGAAACAGTTTTCTACTGTCTTTATTGCAGAAAGGTGAAGAACTTGAAGTGACTTCCAGCTACTTCCAAAGTGGGCAAGCCTTTCACAGCAAAAGATAGCAATTAGATCAGTCAATGATTGGAAGGCAGCTATCTCCTCTTCTGACAAATTTATATAAGCAGCATCACAGTACTGAAATGCTAAGCTTTAAACTTTAAATGTTTGCTGTTTATACTACTTTACATTGTAATATGGCTTAAAGGTAATATCAAAGATGTCTGTAACATTTAGAGAAAGTCGGAAAATATTTTTTCTTGTAATTCTCATAAAATATCAGCACATTTACCAAAGTGTGGTGGAGAGAACTGTCAGTTTGTCTTGGACTACAAAAAGATATTTTAAACAATGGTCTGCAGTTTAGCTATTTTTTTGGTTGCAGATGTATAACTTCTTAATATACAGTAAAACAGGCTCTGAGACGCACACAAATGAGGGCCATTCAAGAAATAAAAGAAGCAGTCCTGTTACAAAAGGTATATAAGATGACAGTGACTAACACTAATCCCATTAAATGTCAGTGGAATTGGAATACACCACTACTTCCTTATGTGAAGCATGAGTCATATAAAGCAGACTTGAAATGGAGTATGGTAAAGAGAAAGACTCAAAGAAAAATAAGATCATGTTAATATGTCAAGTCCCATTGGCAGCCATTTTATTGAAACAAAATTCTGTAGGAAGCAGTCAGAGTGATTTTGAGGTGTTAAAATAGCTAAGAAAACAAAGACAGAGTGATATTTTTTTTTTTTAGTTCTAAGGTGGAGTTTTCCTTTAATAGTTTGTTTTGGACAGTTTCAGCTAGTTAGTTACATCTCATTTAGTTATGGCTGACAAGGAAGGGTTTGTTGTCAGATGCATAAAGATTAAAAGCTGTATTATTTTTTTCACCATAGTTAAATATTTCGAGCATATGTATAACTGACTTTTTACCTGTGTGTACGTTCCCCTGCTGTTCTTCACCCGATGACTGGGTTGTTGTTGTTGTATCTTTCGGCTTTTTTCCCGGTTAGGGGTCGCCACAGTGGAACTCCAGTCCGCTAATGATTGGTAGTAGATTTTTACTTACCAATTTGCCAGCCCTGATGGTTGAAAATAGTCATCAGACCTGTCTACCTACTTATTAACAAACAATCAAATAAATAATATTACATACCAAAATAAGGTGTGCAGTATATAGTACATGTGTATTCTGTAAACTTGGCATATATAGTAAGTCAGCTATGTACAAAGTAATATAATGCTAAAGGAAAACAAACTGAATGAAGATGGAAATAGAATAGAAAATTGTTGCTGTGGTGGTACAGCTGCAAGTATTACAGAGCAGATTTCCAAGATAACATAATTTATAGTCCGTGTGAAACAGCTGTACATAATGTTATGCAAGATAAAGTAACAATATAAGAGTCAGAAGTGTTTCATCAGTAAACGTTTGACCAGTTTAATTATCAAGTTATCCAAAATTAGAGACAAGTAAGTGTATGGTGAGTGAGACTAAGAATGGCTACTGATTATCAAAAAATAGGGATCTCATAAAGATCTAGTAAAAGTAAATGTAATACAGTGCCAATTTGTAAGGAAAGAATGAAGTTACAATTGGCAAGAAGAGAATGTCAAGGTCAAGGTTTTAGTAAATGAAGATTTCTTTTACTTCAAACTTAAATGTCTTTTTTTTCTCTTTGCTCTGCTGTTTGTCAGTGGACAGCACTCTCCTTTTCAGTCAGCCCATTCATTCCTTAGGGCAAGGGTCATCATTCAGACAACCCCTTACACCAAGTGAAGAATTAGTAAAGGGTGTGCAATGTGTTGTAGTGAAGAACATCCTCTCACTTCTGCAAAGGGCTTTTTCTCTCAAGCAGCTTGAAGCATGAGTAGTAATTTCTCTAATCTCCACCAAGGAAATCACTCTACCCAGTGTGTCCATGAATATGTTCACCCCCCGCCGGAGAAATGAGTAGGTCATGCTGCTTCATTCCTTTTCCTACCTGCCACCCCCCCAGGAGATGAGTAGGTCATGCTCCTTCATTCCTTTTCCTACCTCCACCCCTCCTGAGAGATGAGTAGGTCATGCTCCTTCATTCCTTTTCCTACCTGCCCTCCCCAGAGAAATGTGTAGGTCATGTTCCTTCATTCTTTTTCCTACCTGCCCCCCCCAGAGAGATGAGTAGGTCATGCTCCTTCATTCCTTTTCCTACCTGCCCCCACCCTCCTGAGAGATTAGTAGGTCATGCTCCTTTATTCCTTTTCCTACCTGCCCCCCCAGGGAAATGTGTAGGTCATGTTCCTTCATTCCTTTTCCTACCTCCACCCCCCCCCCTGAGAGATGAGTAGGTCATGCTCCTTCATTCCTTTTCCTACCTGTCCCCACCCCCCTGAGAGATGAGTAGGTCATGCTCCTTCATTCCTTTTCCTACCTGCTCCCCCCCCCCCCGGGAAATGTGTAGGTCATGTTCCTTCATTCCTTTTCCTACCTCCACCCCTCCTGAGAGATGAGTAGGTCATGCTCCTTTATTCCTTTTCCTACCTGCCCCCCCCAGGGAAATGTGTAGGTCATGTTCCTTCATTCCTTTTCCTACCTGCCCCCCCCCCCAGAGAGATGAGTAGGTCATGCTCCTTCATTCCTTTTCCTACCTGCTCCCCCCAGGGAAATGTGTAGGTCATGTTCCTTCATTCCTTTTCCTACCTGCCCCTACCCCCTGAGAGATGGGTAGGTCATGCTCCTTTATTCCTTTTCCTAACTGCCCCCCCCAAGAGAAATGTGTAGGTCATGTTCCTTCATTCTTTTTCCTACCTGCCCCCCCAGAGAGATGAGTAGGTCATGTTCCTTCATTCCTTTTCCTACCTCCACCCCCCCTGAGAGATGAGTAGGTCATGTTCCTTCATTCCTTTTCCTACCTCCACCCCCCCTGAGAGATGGGTAGGTCATGTTCCTTCCTTCCTTTTCCTACCTCCACCCCTCCTGAGAGATGAGTAGGTCATGCTCCTTTATTCCTTTTCCTACCTGCCCCCCCCCCAGGGAAATGTGTAGGTCATGTTCCTTCATTCCTTTTCCTACCTCCACCCCTCCTGAGAGATGAGTAGGCCATGCTCCTTTATTCCTTTTCCTACCTGCCCCCCCCAGGGAAATGTGTAGGTCATGTTCCTTCAATCCTTTTCCTACCTGCCCCTACCCCCTGAGAGATGGGTAGGTCATGCTCCTTTATTCCTTTTCCTACCTGCCCCCCCCAGAGAGATGAGTAGGTCATGTTCCTTCATTCCTTTTCCTACCTCCACCCCCCCCCCCGAGAGATGAGTAGGTCATGTTCCTTCATTCCTTTTCCTACCTGCCCCACCCCCCGAGAGATGAGTAGGTCATGTTCCTTCATTCCTTTTCCAACGTCCACCCGCCCTGAGAGATGGGTAGGTCATGTTCCTTCATTCCTTTTCCTACCTCCACCCCTCCTGAGAGATGAGTAGGTCATGCTCCTTTATTCCTTTTCCTACCTGCCCCCCCCCAGGGAAATGTGTAGGTCATGTTCCTTCATTCCTTTTCCTACCTGTCCCTACCCACTGAGAGATGAGTAGGTCATGTTCCTTCATTCCTTTTCCTACCTCCACCCCTCCTGAGAGATGAGTAGGTCATGCTCCTTTATTCCTTTTCCTACCTGCCCCCCCCAGGGAAATGTGTAGGTCATGCTCCTTTATTCCTTTTCCTACCTGCCCCCCCCAGGGAAATGTGTAGGTCATGTTCCTTCATTCCTTTTCCTACCTGGCCCCCCCCCAGAGATGAGTAGGTCATGCTCCTTCATTCCATTTCCTACCTGCTCCCCCCAGGGAAATGTGTAGGTCATGTTCCTTCATTCCTTTTCCTACCTGCCCCTACCCCCTGAGAGATGGGTAGGTCATGCTCCTTTATTCCTTTTCCTACCTGCCCCCCCCAAGAGAAATGTGTAGGCCATGTTCCTTCATTCTTTTTCCTACCTGCCCCCCCCCAGAGAGATGAGTAGGTCATGTTCCTTCATTCCTTTTCCTACCTCCACCCCCCCTGAGAGATGAGTAGGTCATGTTCCTTCATTCCTTTTCCTACCTCCACCCCCCCCCCTGAGAGATGGGTAGGTCATGTTCCTTCATTCCTTTTCCTACCTCCACCCCTCCTGAGAGATGAGTAGGTCATGCTCCTTTATTCCTTTTCCTACCTGCCCCCCCCCCAGGGAAATGTGTAGGTCATGTTCCTTCATTCCTTTTCCTACCTCCACCCCTCCTGAGAGATGAGTAGGCCATGCTCCTTTATTCCTTTTCCTACCTGCCCCCCCCCAGGGAAATGTGTAGGTCATGTTCCTTCATTCCTTTTCCTACCTGCCCCTACCCCCTGAGAGATGGGTAGGTCATGCTCCTTTATTCCTTTTCCTACCTGCCCCCCCAGAGAGATGAGTAGGTCATGTTCCTTCATTCCTTTTCCTACCTCCACCCCCCCCCCCGAGAGATGAGTAGGTCATGTTCCTTCATTCCTTTTCCTACCTGCCCCCACCCCCCGAGAGATGAGTAGGTCATGTTCCTTCATTCCTTTTCCTACGTCCACCCCCCCTGAGAGATGGGTAGGTCATGTTCCTTCATTCCTTTTCCTACCTCCACCCCTCCTGAGAGATGAGTAGGTCATGCTCCTTTATTCCTTTTCCTACCTGCCCCCCCAGGGAAATGTGTAGGTCATGTTCCTTCATTCCTTTTCCTACCTGTCCCTACCCCCTGAGAGATGAGTAGGTCATGTTCCTTCATTCCTTTTCCTACCTCCACCCCCCCTGAGAGATGAGTAGGTCATGTTCCTTCATTCCTTTTCCTACCTCCACCCCTCCTGAGAGATGAGTAGATCATGCTCCTTTATTCCTTTTCCTACCTGCCCCCCCCCCCAGGGAAATGTGTAGGTCATGTTCCTTCATTCCTTTTCCTACCTGCCCCTACCCCCTGAGAGATGAGTAGGTCATGTTCCTTCATTCCTTTTCCTACCTCCACCCGCCCCCCTGAGAGATGAGTAGGTCATGCTCCTTCATTCTTTTTCCTACCCCCCCCCCAAGAGATGAGTAGCCCATGCTCCTTCATTCCTTTCCCTACCTGCCCAACTCCTCCAGTGCTGGGGCTGATAATTAAATCCTGGTTGCCTGGATCAGAGTCTAGAACCTTTCCTCTGGTCCACAGAGCCAGGCTAGACTTGTACTTTTTGAGGGATGTACCTGAGCTGATGGGGAAAGATTTCCAGTGCTTACTGACAGTAACAAGGGCATACCAAATTATTTTTTCTGTAGAGTATTAATCAGCATACCAGCTAATGACCTAAGTTCACACTGAGTAGCTTTCTAAGCAATAACAATGGTGAGAGTGAAACAATCAGAAAATACAGATCTTTACAGATATTTATGAGGAAATTTTAGTTGAATGAAACTAAGTTGATGGTTGGATGATATGCGTTGTAGATATTTCAGGGAGATAAACAATGATGGATTTAATGTTAGTATCCTGAGGCAGAACATGCTACTCTGTCAAAAGCCTGTTACGGTTTATGATGATAGGATGAGAGAAGCCCTACAAGAAAATGTGCAGAATACAAGTCAGGTAATATCCCAGCAATTTTCCTGAGCAGGGGAACCAGACCAGAATTCCCACTGTCCCTCACTTGTTTTCTTTTAGCCTTTGAGATTTTAGCAGTGGTGGTGAAGTCTCACCAAGTGCTGCATGGCTGGAAAATGATGGGCATTGAAGTTCAGATTTCTTTTACAGATGATTGCTCTATAGCTGATATCCCTATTACAGCATGCCTATTGGAATGCTTCTTTAGCTTTTTGGATCCGAATGTCAATCTAGCAATAACTGAACTGCCTCCCCATGACTACTGCAGAGATGAGACTGAGTTGCTGTGGGTGGACTTCACCAATAAACTGGTGTAAGGTGGCCCCAAGATATCTTGGCCTGATAAGAAGTAGTGATATCCCTGAGATGTTGCTTCATAATCCAAAACCTCTGTGGGAGATTCTCTTCCACCAAGTCCACTCATAGAGGAAGTTGAGTTTGTCC
Organism: Protopterus annectens; assembly: GCF_019279795.1. Lineage (NCBI taxonomy): Eukaryota > Metazoa > Chordata > Ceratodontiformes > Protopteridae > Protopterus > Protopterus annectens. The sequence goes on along the minus strand of NC_056725.1, from coordinate 715,877,798 downwards.
TGGTGAGGAAGGACCTCAGCAATAAAGATGACTTTCTACCCAAAACTGTGTTAAGTTCTTAAGCTTCTATTCACCCCATATTTATCCAAATAGGTATGCAAAATCAAGAAACGAATGACCCAGTTCACATGGTATGGAAACAAAAGCCATATTCCAAGGGCAGCCCTATTTCTACCCTGGTATTTTGAGGAAAGGGACTTGGGACTCACCAATGTCTATATAATATCAGCAGCTGTGGCTTGCCACACTTACCTATCGACCCCTGACAAACATCCCCTATATGGAATACATTGGAAGCTAAGCTGTTAGGTAGTTCAATGCATAAGATCATCATATGATACTGGAAGCCCTTCCCAAATATTTGCAAGGGTAGAATACTCTGTATATAGTGTTTGGGAAGCTATGCAGGTGTCTCCTGGATATAGATATAGATATCTGGCTCAGAAGGACACCTCTCTAAGGTAACCCTTATTTGAAGACAGGAGGGGAATGAGTGTGGTGAATTGGCTGAAGGGCTTGGATTTATCAGGTAGATTAGAGTCAAAGCTAAAGTCAAAGTAAACTTTGTTGTCATTAAGATCAACAAATGCAATGTATCACTGGATGAAATTTCATTGCTTTAGGCTCGTGTGTATTGAAAAACAGTTTTCACAAGAGGGTGAAGGAAGCATACAATGGAAGAAATTCTAGACAGTACAGATATAAATACACACATAAACTTAACCACCAGCATTTTTAAGATAGGATAGCAGCATAGCATAATTCACAGTTCCCGTACTTGTGTAAATAATAATTTAGTTCAGATTGCATAACTTAGATAAATACAATAATTTAATTATGCCAAAGTAAAGACAGTCATATTGCACTTATGATGCTCTCATGAACTGAGCGAGTGTTGACATTGTGAAGATTAGATTTTCAACAGTTTGATCACTTGTGGAAAGAAACTATTTCTGAATATTGATGTTCTACACCTGATGCTTCTGTATCATTTCTCTGAAGACAGGAGGTGGAACAGTCCATGTGCACGTTGATACTTGTCCCTTATCAGTTTCACAACCCTGCCATAGTATCTGCAAGAGTAAAGGTCCTGTAAGGACTGGGGGTTTGATCCTGTGATTTTTATGGCCAGCTTTGCAACCTTCTCTAATGCCTTGCAATCTGTGTATGAGCAGTTTCCAAACTAGACTGTGATGTTGTTAGTCAGTATAGTTTGATCATGGCCCTGTAGAAGGGCATAAGGATGTGGGAGGGGAGGTTTGCTCTACGTAGTCTTTGGAGGAAGTGGAGACATTTTGGGGCTCTCTTTACAAGGCTGAAAGTGCTTGTTGCCCAGCTTACATCATCTGAGATGTGCACCCCTAGGAATTTGGTGCTTTTTACCCTTTCCACTGCCATACCACTAACAGTAATGGGTGCGTAGGACCCTTGCTTCCTCCTAAAGTTAACAATGATTTATTTTGCTTTGTCAACATTTAGTGCTAGATTGTTGTCAGTGCACCATCTGATGAGTTGGTTCCTTTCCTCTCTGTATGCCCCCTCGTCATCATTTCTGATGAGGCTGATCACGGAGGTATCATCGGCAAACTTGATGATGCGATTTGTTTGATGCTTTGCAGAGCAGTCATGGATCAGTCCTGTGAAGAGAAATGGACTTAATACACAACCTTGTGGGACCCCTGAAGCATCGTGAGTGGTTCTTGCCAACTGGAACACTTTGGAGTCTGTCTGTCTGAGAGAAAGTCATCCAGTTGCAGAGTGTCTTTTCTATGCCTAGTTGACTTACTTTAGGCAACAGCTGCTGTGGTATTACAGTGTCAAAGGCTGAGCTGAAGTCTATCAACAGCATGCATATAGAACAGTTTTTGTCTTCAAAATGGTTCAAATTGTGATGTAGTGCAATGTAGATGAGAAACTATGGTTCTCCTCTTTAGCACAGCACAAGAAAAGTATTACTTTTTGCCCAGTGATATATGGAAATATTTTCAGTTAAGGCACAGCTTTTTAAACTCCTCATATTACCTAATCAGAAGATTAGCGTTGAGCTAGAAATACGTAATGAATTAGGACACAGCTTCCTGACAGGTACATTGCAGGCTTCACATCTCTACCTGTTATTTGTGAAACAGTATAGGAAGACAGTGTTGGGAATGTTATATGGACATAGAGAAAATTCCCCCAGGATGATAGACAAAGGAATACTGTGTCCCAGGTACCAAACCTATGGAATCTGACAACCTTCCACAGATTATTGATATTTCAGGTCTGATTAGTTTTAAGGGCTATTGGATCTCTGCAAGGATATTAGACAATGGCTGTATAAAACAGGTCAAAAGTGCCCAGGGGCCAGAGTAGACAAAATCCATAAATTATGATTAAAATTATCACAATTTAGCAAGTGGTTTGTGAACTGACTGGTAGAGTCCTTGAAGTTTCCCTTGCAATGGAAGTCGGTGTGGATTTTAAGAGATTACTTTGCATGGCCTGATATGTGTGCCACACAGACAATATGACTGCTACAACTTTCTGCCTTGATGAGAATATGTGTGCCCTCTAAATGGAAGGCCCTCTTGTCTGTTACTATTGCAAAGTTAAGTTTTTGGGACGCAAATATGTCCTTGTTGATATATGCAAAGGAGCCTCAAATGGTTGTGAGAACATATATATGCATAAAACTCAGCATCACTATGGATTTGCACACATGAAGGTTTACTTACTTAGCCTTCTGGGCGGGCTTTTTCAGAGGGGAGGGTCATACTAAATCCTTAACTTCAACTTAAAGGCAGTTTAAAGTCTATAATTTTCCTCTTGTTTTGGATCTTGCTGTAGGCTGGTACACCATAAGCTGAGGAAATGTTTGATTACTTAGGTATTTCATTTGCTTACCTAGTCAGAATAATGTTGTGCTACCATGTATGAGGTTCGTAGGTTCATACGTACTTACTAGGCTATTTATCTGTGAGGATCTTAAGAAGCCTAGCACTGTATACACAAAGTAATTATTAGCCTTTACATTAGCCTTTGCATTTTGTAATATGAATATCAATGGACAGGAGTCACAAGTATGAATCTCCAAAGATGAGCCACACAAGTATAGGTTGGTTACTTGTGTTTTCCTTATCTGTGAGGGCTGTTGGTGCTAAACCAAGGGTGAATTTTCAGCAACCCATCCGTTTGTCCAAATATTGTTTGAATAGAGTAAGGAAAGTACTCTGGTTCACTTGAAGGGGAAGCCAGTTACATAGATGTATCTCTCCAGCATGTTCTGTTAGTCTTGCAACAGAGATTATGGTCCATTGCTTGGATGTTTCTAACACCATCAGATTTCTGAATGCTTAATATATCTGACAGAAGAGGGTCTGTTGAGGTTGTATATGTGGGCAGAGGTCAGCTCTCAGTAGCCTATATGGGGTCTATATCAGTTTGTTGAATAGTCTATTCAGCAAAAGACTATTTGTCGAACCCACATAAGCAAAATGTCATTTTAGTGAATGATCATTTCAGCAAATTTTTTCACATGGGGAAAAAAAGCAAGTGGACTAGCTACTGACCATAACAAACACTACACATTTTAAAACTCAGCAAAGTAGAGGGCTTTACCCCCCACACCACCAAATGTAGGGGGCTGCGCCCTCCACACCTGCCCAACTAAATATACCAACTCTGAGATTGCACTACAGTGGGGAAAAGGGCAAATTCCGGATGATGGCCAACTACTTCCCTTCCCTGTGAAAAAAATCACTGAAACGATTGTTCGCTAAAATGACGTTTTGCTTAAGTGGGTTTGACGAATAATCATTCGCTGAATAGGGTCTTCGATAAAGTGATATAAACCCACCTGTATGATACTAAGTAGAGAGATAAAGCTTTGAGACAGTCTGTAGAGGTTTTATTATTTATGCCCTTGATTTTTGTAGTAAAGAAGCACTGAGGTCATTCCAGCTGTGATAACAGTTTGGACAGCTATATACCAAGAAGGGCATTATGCTCAATGATTGGCCTAATGAGTGCTGAGTACACAGAAACATTGTGCAATGAAAAAGGGCTTCCTTACAATAGCAGACACATGGTCATCAAAGGATAGTTCATTGGCAGAATAAGTTCCTAAGTCCCAAACTATGTGATCAATTTTCAGTGATGTCAATATGATAGTTAGAAAGGGAGTCATACTTGCCAAAAGATATGGTTATACATTTCTTGGCATTTAGTTTCTTTCCATGGTTTTGGCATCAACTATCTGTTTGGGGCAAGCCATCTTGTAGGATAATGGTGATCAGTGGGGAGTTTATGATTTTACCAAGCTTGCAGTCATCCACAGTCTTGGTCAGCCAGAATCCCTTAACTTTTACCTCTGAGAAGTAAATAACAAGGAGAACTGGCCCAAAGACTAAACTCTGGGACACTCCACTATTGACAGGTCTTTTGGAGGAGGAAGAGCCACCCACCATTATTTCTTGTGTTCTATTTGAGAACCCATTTGCAATCCATCAAGTTACTTAAGGGTTAACATTTATCTGGGAGAGTTTATCTAAGATGCTTGAGTGTGGGATGGTGCAAAATGCCTGTACAAGGTCCAGATAGGAAGTGTCCACTGAGTTTTCCCTGTCCATTGCCTCGGTCATTTTTTTGAATAAGTCAACCTGATTAATAAAAGGTCTCACCCTTGACAAATCTGAACTGGGTTAGACTGAGGGTCTGTAGGTCACCTAGACACCTCTTTCTTAGTTCCATAATGATCCTTTCCATAAGCTTGTAGATGAGGCTGGTCAGGATTATGGATATGTAAGTACCCAGGTCTGTTGGAGTACTACCTTTCTTCAAAAGAACATTGTTGCTGTCCTACAGTCATCCAGCACAAAGCTTGCTTTGAGGCTAATGTTGAATAGCCTCTGAAAGGGATCTAACAATTCATGTTTCAGGCTGGCAAGTCAATAGCCTGGTATACTGTAAACCCATATGTCACAAGATGGGTTGCAAACTGGCTTAAGGACAGAACCCACAGGGTTAGAGTTGCTGGCGCTATGTCAGACTCCAAGCCGGTCACAAGTGGTGTCCCACAGGGCTCGGTCCTTGGCCCCCTATTGTTCGGCATCTACTTCTCAGAAGTACAGGCCAACATGGGAGGACTTTGGCTGACAAAGTTTGCAGATGACTGCAAACTGGGCGCCATAGTGGAAAGTGCATCGGACACGGATATCCTTCAGAAGGGACTCGCGGAAACAGATAGCTGGTGCCAGAGCCATGGCCTGAAGTTAAACGTCAAAAAATGTATAGTCATACCCTTCGGGAAAAACAAGGTAACCCCAAGCTACCATATAGGTGGCAATCCACTAAGAACAGAAGAGGTTATCAGGGACCTGGGGACCCAGGTTGACAGTGGCCTTTCTTTTGACACTCACGTTGCTAAAGTGGTTAGAAAGACCTTCTACATTGCCCACCTGATCATGAAGAATTCACATCCAGATCTAGTGAGGTCATTGTTCCCCTGTACTCTTCACTTATCAGACCAATGATCGAGTACAATGCCCCATTCGGGATGTATCTCACCCGACATCTGCAGCAATTGGAGAGACCCCAAAAGTTCCTCACCAAAAGGATAAAGGGACTCCAAAATCTGTCATATGCTGCCAGATTGAAGAAACTCCAGCTCTATTCAGTTGCATACCGTCTGCTCAGAGGTGACATGTGCCTGCCATACAAGGCCATGTCCAACCCGGAATTAATGGACATGCTCCACCTCAAAAAATCCAAATCCACCAAAACCACTAGAGCAAGCAACTTAAACCTTAGCACGGATATAAATAGGACGTGCTGGAGGGATAGATTTATCACTCAGAGACTCTCTATGCTGTGGAATAAAATCCCGATCCATGTGAGGCAGAGCACCTCGCTGGCTCTGTTCAAGAGAAATCTTGACCTGTGGATGGGAGATCGTAGGTTTATCCCGGGAATCATCTCTGTGTTACTGCTGGACAGAGGCACAACAAACTAATGGGCACAGTATTTTTTCATATAAGGGGTGGCGTAAGCCACAAAAATTTGGGCTAGGCTTATAAATGCCTTAGGGCAGATAGCCTAGTATAAACCTATGAACCTATGAACCTATGTATCCTACCCCATAAACATAATGTTTTGGCCTTAGATAGTGCCTTGAGAACTTGTTCTTGGGACATTTCAGGAAGGGGGAGATGTGGGCATTTGATCCAAGAATATTTGGGGGGGGGGGTTGACACTGCAGCTGAATTTCTTTTGAGTATTTTATATAATTTAATATTAGCTCTGTACAGGGCTAAAAATTTCTTTTTATATTTCAAATATAATTAAAAAAGCCTTTATGGTTATCTTTTGCATGGATAGTTATTTTTGCCTCATATCTGGCATTGGTTGTTTAGTTTAGCAAGAGCAGTTTTTGGCTTTTTGATAGTTGTATTTATTTTTGTGTGCATTGTGTTTTATTTTATTATAGACCTTCTTTATGTTACGGTTTCACCACAGGGGGTTATTTTGAATTTTGCATTTCATTTATTGCTCAGGGGGCCAGATATATCTATGCAATTATTTACATGTTCATGGAAATTGGCAGTAAGGGATTCTGCATAAACAGTGGAATCATCAATGTGGAAGGGGTTTATGAATTTAGTTATGTCATCGCTCAGTCTTTGTAGATTAGCCTTTGCATAATCTTTGAATACCAAGGTATTTCAGAATGCTTCTGCGTCAGTAATAAGGAGAATGTGACTGACTTGTGGTCCGTTTTGACCAGGGAGGAGGTTATAGTAGCTGGGGAGTAAAGTTGTCCTATACTGGTAAGGACCAAGTCCAGGATTTTAGCATCCCTGGTTTGGGTGTGGACTAACTAGTCCAGGGTGTTTGAATTTATGAAGTCCAAAAATCCCTGGGCATACATATTTGAGAATGTATAAGTCTCTCAGATGAACCCGCTATAGTTGAATTCCCATAATAGAATGGCATTTGGATTAATAAACAGGGACTCCATTCTGGTTAGGTAGGAGGTATGGGCTGAGGGGAATATAAAGGGGTACTGGTAGTTAGTCATGATGTGATAAAGGGTTTTGTTTGTGGTATGTTGGATGTGGAGGAGGTCCAAATCATTGTCTTGTGTAACAAGTTTGGAGGTGGGATTCTTTTTTAAGAATATAGCGACACCTCCACCTTTTGTACCTACAACTAATGTGGTAGGTCTATATGAGTGATAGACATCGAAGCCTTCCACTGACGGAATTCTTGCACTGATCTTGAAAGACGTCTCTGTGATGATGCATACATTTCCATTTCTTGAGAGTAAGTAGTGCTTATAGGGTGTGGAGTTTTTTCTAAAGGCTACTAGCATTGGGCAACAGTGCCTTAATGTTGTTGTGATTCTGTTTAGTTACGTTGGAAGTTTTTTGAGATTAACTTTGCCTTGAAAAGGCACAATGGGAGTGGGCATAGTTTTAACTAATATATAGAAGGCTTAGGGGGAGAGGTGCAAGCCATACCTGATAAAGCAGGTAAGAGTGTCTGTCATCTCATCCCAGGCTTATATATATTGTATCCTTCTTGAATGACACCAGAATCTATGCCAGCTGTTGAAGTCAATTATCATTTGGTTATACTGTGACACCACTCTTGGCGATGGCAGGATACTGCTCAAGGCTAGGTTCACACCTGGCCCAGGCACATATTCTGAGAGCTCCATCATGTCTCTCTTCATATAGTCCAGGAAGGTACATCTCAAGTCATGTACACCCTCATGTACAATGTCTGTGTCGTGTATGTACTTGTGGTGCAGGGATTTGAGTCCTTGTGTGATGTGGTGAATCCTGGTGCCTGATAGGCAACTGATCACAACCCTCTCTTTGTATAGCCTAGTGAGTAATGTACCAGTATCTTAATATGGAGTTAGTTATGACATTAGTATGTGTGATGGTTTGACTTATGGGCATTTGGACTGAGTCTATGTGACTCAAAGATGCATGTTTCATGGTGGGCACTGCCCATGATATGTGTTTGTGACGTTGATGAGGGCGCGTTTTTCTGGAGTTATATTTAGTAGGCCTCTGTGGTTTGAGCATATTACTTGTAACAGCCTCAGCATGTGTAGGTCTATGCATTTGGTCTGATATGTTTGAAATTCATTTGCTGTAGTGTGGTGTCATGTGGTACTGTCAGTCTTATTTGTAGTGCCTTCATGTGAGAATTTTCCCTCCAATAACATTGCATAAATACATCTCTCACACTCACTGTAACAGACTGTTTATTAGTAGATGGTTGTTAGTGAATATGAGACAATTGCTATATTGTTTCAGGATACCCATTTCAACCAAACTGTCCACAGAGGCAGTTGGGAATTGCAGATGACTAGTTCTAGTTTCTTTCTAGTATGGACTGGAGGGGAATAGTGACTAAGAGATTACGAGTTGCTTATCTGGAGTGCTACCAATCTGTGATGAATGATACAAGTCTAAGAACGAAAAGGAACAAACTACTTCATGCAATTACTGATTATTAAATGCACTCAGAATATCATGAATAGAATATAAAGAGAACATTATGTTTCAAAGTGCATGTATCTATAGAGTGCATGACTAGAAGGCCAGCATGATGAGCAGTTATTTGCAAACACAGGCAACTTATGACAACAGACAAAACACAACAAAACAATTCAAAAGAGCCTACTGACCAAAAAATCAACACAGTACAAGGTCATACAAGTAAGCAGAGGCCTGGAAATGACTTACTTCTTCCCCTACTCTCACATGACTTTAAACCAAAGAAGTTCTCACATCACAATAAATGCAAAACATTAGTGCAGAGCTATTTCAGTAACTCAGTAAAACACAGAAGTACTAACCCAAAGAGTTTCTAGGCTGGTAGTTAAAGTCCAGTCTATATATTAGAACACTAGGATTAGCAGATTTTAAAAGATAATGCAGAAAGAAGTGCAAATCTTTAAAATAGTGCACCATGCACTAAGTAGTCAGGAAGGTAAGAATTCAGGTAACCTGAACTTTAGCAGCCTAATGGGAAGAATCTCTTAGTTTGTTCCCTACAGTATAAGTAGCTGAGATGAGACAAGACAGATGGGCAGAGTTTCCAGAAACAATTAGTTAACTAAAGAGCAATACTAACTGGCTAGAGGGCAGTCACTATTATGGATATATGGAATACAGTTGTTGTTTGTCTTTCGGCTTTTCCCGGTAAGGGGTTGCCACAGCGGAACTCTGGTCTGCTAATGATTGGCAGTAGATTTTTTTACGAAACGCCGAGGTGCCAACTCGATGCCCAACCTTCAACGAAGGCACACCCATTTACACACGCATGTCTTTCGAACTCTACCCAACCACGGGGAGGACATGCAGACTCCACACAGAAGGCACTCCCAAGCCAAGCATCGAACAGGAGAACCTCTTGCTGTGAGGAAACAATGCTACCGCTGTACCACCATGGCAATTGATCTGTAGAATACAGTGAGAAGGAAAATACTTACTCAACTGGAACATTTGTGCTTAACTGTTATGCAATAGCAATGAATGAGCACACGTAGGGAACTGTTAGTCAAATCATCATAAGAGACAGAAAATAGAGAAACTAGCTTTTGGGGAAAAACAAAACTGTAACAAGACAAAGAAGAAATCAGACAAAAAAAAGTATCCCACAGGATTACAGCCTGCTAGTTGCAATTAAAGAACAAAATGATGTAGTTACACAAAAATGCTTTAAAAGTTGTTCTGACAGAACATAAAACAAGTGAAATATAGCTTTTTACTTTGCTTATTGTAGAGATACTCAGATCTACTTATTTTCTTTCAAAAATATCTCCACAGACGTGACCTTGATCTAGGCAAGACAAAATGACCAACAGAAAACACAAGGCTCAGTGATTTATAGAAGTGAAGAATCAAGCACAGGAGAAAGGATTAATATTGACAATCATCAGTGTGGGTTGCTTGCACTAATTTTGAATTATTCTGCTTTACTAACCTTAAAAGGAAGTCTGAGTGCAGTTGTTGTTGTTGTTGTATAGATGAAGAGGTCAGGTTTGAATGAAGTATGGTCATATCATCAGCATAAAATCATTTTTCAGTTCTTCAAGTAGTAGTAGTAGCACATGAAAGTGAGAACATAGGGGGAGGACAGGTAAGAGGGAGATGATGGGTTATTAATGGAACCAGGAATGGGAAGTGCACTGAGGTAGATACTGAAATCAGCTGTTGTGAGGTGAGATGAGCAGAAATGGCTGTTAGCTGTATTAGTACGGCCTGTCAGGCAGTTGACTTCTGCCCACAGATTTTTAGGAGAGTCGAGAAGGAATGACTGATGCTTTTTTCCTAATGTGACTTGTATGTCCCCTGACTGCCTTTTTGCCTACATTTTTTAGCTTAGCTTAATATAGTGCTACCTGTAGGTTGAGGATTTTTTTCCAAGTATGCTAGGCATTGTCTCTGACAATAAGGAGACATTTGCGGTCATATGTGAGCCAGTTGTTTTTTGGAAGTTTATGTTATTTTTAGGAAAGAGAAAGTCCAGGAGGTTATGCTGCATTGGTTAAGGTAGTAGAAGAAAAAAAGTAGAGACCATTCTAATTAAGTTAGAATTGTCTTTTGTTTGAGAGTGTCGGGTTGAGATTTGTTCAGGAATGATATGAAGGAGTGAAGATTTGGTTTATGCAGTGAGAGATACTAAAGCTGATTGGTCACTGAGGGGGGGGTGAATAAGAATTTGGGAAATAATGTTAGGATTATTAGTAATAATAAGATCAAGTAGTGAGTGATGAGAAGAGTTAAGGTTTGGTCTGGTGGGTTCAGTGACCAGTTGTTTAACTTTAAAGTCATTAAGGATTTCCAAGATATTGTTCTGATTAGGGCCACGAAGGCTTAGAGTGAAGTCCCCTGGTAGGACAATGTTTTTGAGATTTTTTTATTGATGAGGTAATTTCTAGAAGAATGGTTTTGAATTTGACTAAGGAGGTGGGAGGAGGGACAGCAAGATCAATAGGAAAGTCATTAGGGGAGGACACATGGAGAAGTAGCCAGTTAGGAAGAGAGTCTGAGATAGTGTTGCTTTGAGCTAAGAGATGGACATTTAAATCAGATTTATAAAGCAGTAGTGTTCTACCACCAGGTCCAGAACCAGGTCTCCCATGAAGATAATAGTTGTACCCAGGGAAGAAGTAGATGATGGAAGGATCATTGTGTTTGAGCCAAGATTGTGTTATAATTATGAGGTCAGGATGGTGAAAAAAACTGTTTAGCTGGTCTGTTTTGTTCTTGATACTATGGGCATTAATTAATGCATAAGATGACAGTGATGGGCCAGAGTTAGGTTAAATATTGCCACAAAGGAGCAGGAGTGCTACGGGGTGAACTTGTAGAGGAATTTCATTCATTTAAGGCTGACAGTAATCTTTAGAGTGTTGAAAAATTATTTTGATCTCCCTCTGCTTACTGCTTGCTGCTTCTTGCTGTGGGATGGATTTGCAGTGTTCTTAAGACACTCAGTCTTGCTGGCTGGATTCTGCTAAAATTCAAAGTCTGGTTATATTTGCATTCTCAGTCTATTGCATACAGAAACTTGCAGAATATACACTGATGAGAGAATATACTTTGCAGCATCAACTTTAGAGAGCAGTAACAAATATTTTTTTTATAATAAACCAAACGGAACCACGTTGCAGCTTAAAAGTACTGTTCCAACTTTACTTCTCATATAGTACAGATGATGTGAGAGATATAACATTTACCTTAGGACTTGTGTCCCTACCATACCTCTAACATAACTGGATTTATACAGCTCTTTATATACAGTTTTAGTCCTGTAGAAACAATACTAAGCTTCCTTGTTTAACAATGTCTTGTAAGAGACCAGCTTTTCTGACAGTGTGAATATCCTGTAACAGTGTCCTGATGTCCATGTAGAAAAACATATTTTTGAGGAAACACATTGTTCTGTATTCTATTTGGATCTGTGTATATGAACATATGTTCTTGTGCCAATGCTGATAAGCATATCCTGTTTTTTATGCAGAAAAACATATTTTTCAGAAAACACATTGTCAGAGATCAGCTTTTCTGACAGTGTGAACATCCTGTATTTTATTTGGATCTTTGTATAAAAACATCTGTTCTTGTGCCATATCCTGTTTTTCCATGCAGAAAAACATATTTTTGAGAAAACACATTGTCAGTGTCATAAACATATCCTGTTGTTTTAGGAAACATATTGTGTCCATCCTGTTATTTTAGGTAACATATTGTGTCCATCTTTTATATATGCAGAAAAGCATGTCAGTGTTCTTTAATAGCAGGTTTTGCATTTTTGCTCTTGCATACATCCTGTTTCTGAGTCTGTAAGGGAAAAATGTCCATTCAGCAGATTCCTTTTCCAAGCCATGGTCATTTAGTATGACTGCTGATCACATATTACTAAACTCTTGTTTCTGCATTTAAGCAAGCCTTTTCTTTCAGCATATTTACAACATAATTAATTTCAGACTAATATTCATAAAATCTAACAATTCCCTCTGTTTTTAAACATACTCAAAACATTTTATATAGAAAACACAAGAAACAAACCTTTAGTTTGATACAACAAATCAAAATGCAATTTTACATAGTTAATACAATGATATTAAAGTATTACTACCAAAACTGAATGTATTTAACAACTTTTTCTTTTGCAGACCATTCTGTGAAAATATTTTTTATCAGTTATGAGCTGTGTCTGCTTTAACTTTACTTGATTAATTTATTATTTTGCAATCACAGAATTTAATTTATGACTTAGAATTGTTTCATTAACTCTTTGCAACTGTTGAATTAACTATGAGAGACAATAACTATGTGCTACTGCAAGCATTTATACACTTCTGAAAATATACAGTTTCAATGTCATTTTAACCATAACATTGTGATCATGTCTTCAAACTGCTCATTAACATCTTGGTAAAATACTGAACTGGGCTTAGATAATAAATATTTGAAAGCAATTATTTTCCTGGGGTAAAACCAGTGATATTACAACTTGACAAATTACTTTTGAACTTATTACGATGTGTCCTGTACAGTATGTATTTACATAGACTGTTTGCTGTTCATGCATTTCAATCTAGTAGGTACCCTGGACCCATTTTTTATTTAAATATGTTTTTTCACACATATTTATTATTAATCTCATTTGTACTGAATTTTTCTGCATTTGTACATACAAAGACTATCATTTGTACTGAAATTTTCTACATTTGTACATACAAAGACTGTAAAGTACATTTAGTCTAATCTTACAAATTTAATAACATTAATATTGAGCAAAATCTTGGAAAAATTTTATGTCTCTTTAGAAATATCTAGTGGAATTGATACCATATCCATATGTCCTGTTATTTTAAACTACATACTCAGCAATTAGAAACATTGATGCTTTTTTATACCAACATTGTTTTGCCAAAAACATATTAAAAATTGTGACCATTCTTGCTATTAGAAACATTTATGCATTTTGCATATCTTTATTCTCTCTTGTATAGCTTTAATAAAGCAATTTTAAATCATCTCTTGTTTTTTAAACCATCTCTTGTATAGCTTTACAATTTAACAGGTTGTAAATACAATTTAATACTAAACAATACAATAATAACCTTTATGATAGCTATTAACAACTTGTAAAATATCTTACCCTGTCAGGTTTAATCCAGTTTACCAGTATTTCTAATACACTAATACCTGTTTTTTCCTCTCCCTAAAAGAGTATTGTCAAGAAGGAATGAGATATTTTTCCTGTAGCTTTATTTTAGACCCTTATTATTTATTTTTATGTAGCTTTATTTCAGACCCTTGTTGTTTATTTTTTCTGTAGCTTTATTTCAGACCCTTGTTGTTTATTTTTTCTATAGCTTTATTTCAGACCCTTGTTGTTTATTTTTTCTGTAGCTTTATTTCAGACCCTTGTTGTTTATTTTCTCTGTAACTTTATTTCAGACCCTTGTGCAGTACTGCTTATACAGTCAGTGTAAAACTGAGAAAGTGCCCCTCCCTCTTATACAGTCAGTGTAAAACTGAGAAAGTGCCCCTCCCCCTGTAGTACTTCAGCACTGTTTACCTGCCCTATGCTGTGAGAATAGAATGTATGTCAGCCCAACACTTTGGTTATACATTTATTTTATTAGGTTACTAAATAAAGCTTTCACTGTATATTACCTCTAGTAGGTATTTACACCCTCCTGCACAATTGATTTGAACTGTATATATACTATAGCCCATTTGCTGACTGTACTTGATGCAACTGAGTTTTTTCTTCTCTTTTAACATTTCCTTGCAAACAGATTATCAGTGACATCTATGCACAATTGTGGCATTTTATTACAATTACCAAATAGTGTTGCCTGTAAACATTTTAACAATTATGTTTTAATAACAATGATGCTTTAGAAAAACTCAAGCTACTTATCTGGCAATCAGTCTTGTTGTTTATCTTATCTTTCCAGCATTTCCTGTAACTATTCATTCAGTCTAGGAAGGTCTGAACTCACATTTCATACTCTGTAAACTATAGTTGATTCTTTTAGCATTTTTCCTTTAATGTGATTGTGATTTGCATAACTATGCATTTATATAACATAAACATTATTTTACAATTACCTTACATGGATTTCAGTATTTATTTTTATTTATCTATTTAACTATTTAACTGTCCTGCCATTAATTTTACAAAAACTGTTTGACAAATCCCATCTGTGATTTTCATTTTAAAATTTAGAACTTTAACTGTTTGGTGTTACTATATAGTTATAAACAAATTGTAAAAAACAAAATAGATATTAGTTTAACCAACACATTTATATTTATATTATTTATATTTGCTGTTGTCTGCCTTTTGCTTTTGTGTATTGTAAACAAATGTACTCTAGATGAAAAGAACACACATGCATGTCTGTCTTGTATATGTATATCTTTATACAAGCATGTTATGTCTTGTGACTTTAAATTTTTACTCATCTATTTTTATTTAATTTTATACACTAGAACAGTTTTGTTTACCTTTTGACTATGCTAATGAATGGCATTGATATGCTTTACTTTACTGTAGTACTGATAGATGCCTTGCTTTAACTGAATGAAAGTAAAACATTTAAACATGATTTGTCCAGACATCAGATCCTACCATCCTACCATGTATGCTTAACCATTTTCAAAACATAAACATATTATAAAATATATTTCTTTTGCACAGATTAACTGTGTATGCAGGAAGTTCCCAGTCTTTGTCAGTTCAGCTAATTTATTTTCTTTATCCTGCAACTGCTGTTGAATTTCCTGTGATGTTGCATGGTCTTTCTGACATTCTTTAGTAAGCTGTTCTGCTGAATTTGAAACTCCTATGCACTTTTGAAAAGATGTATGTATAACTTGTCTAAGCTTCCTGAACTCATTGTGTCTGTCTTTTAGAAGTTTACTACATTCCTTTGTAACAAAATGTACTAGGGGTTCTATCAGTAACTGATTTGACTCACATGTGGTGACAGGACATAACTCTTCAACATCAGAATGTAATTCTTTATCATGAACAGATCTGTCTTTACAGTCTATTTTTTTAGCAATATGATGCAATACTTTTTTGTGGCATAATACACAAAATGCAGTTTTTGTTGAAGCACACAATAAACATTTGTCATATTTCACATGGTTTTCTTTGAGATACCAGTCAAATATTGTAATACATTTGCATAATGCCTTACTATCAACCTGCCCTAATAAGGTTTTACATTTACTAATGTGCTGTGTATACCAACATAGCAATTTACTAAAGTTTGGTTTACTCCTGCATGAATTATAAATAATATTCATACTATCTAATAAAAAAACTGTCTAAGAATATACAAACTATGAATGAATGTACAAACTGTCTTAAGAATATAAAAACTCTCTTAAGAATATACAAACTCTGTTTAACATCATCCACACTAAATATGTGACACAGAAAAAAGTCTTACCAGTTAGCAAGAAAACAGGTGATCAAGCTGTTATTGCAGATGGCTAGAAATTTTTCAGAGTCACTTGAGAAGCTGGTGAAGCACAACAGGCAGCGGACTACTGTGCTAGTGGACATTCACCTTTTCTTGAAGAATTTATGGCACTGCGAATTTCTTGAACTAGTCTCACTCCGGATTGTAGATGTCTAAAAAACTTTACTACTGCAAGCTGCATAAACTGGAATACTTCTGTTTAGGATTTACACATACGTACAAATGTTAGTTACTGCAATTTGACTGAAGTGACCCTCTGCAGGGCTTACCATCACTCCCTCTGTGTTTGAATGCAGATTGTAGGTTCAAATGCAGGCTAGCTTGCCATTGAAAAATTATATGGAGCTAGTCACTCAGCTGCCTCGCCATTGAAAAAATATTTTGATCTCTCTCTGCTTACTGCTTGCTGCTTCTTGCTGTGGGATGGATTTGCAGTGTTCTTAAGACACTCAGTCTTGCTGGCTGGATTCTGCTAAAATTCAAAGTCTGGTTATATTTGCATTCACAGTCTGTTGCATACAGAAACTTGCAGAATATACACTGATGAGAGAATATACTTTGCAGCATCAACTTTAGAGAGCAGTAACAAATAACTTTTTATAATAAACCAAACGGAACCACGTTGCAGCTTAAAAGTACTGTTCCAACTTTACTTCTCATATAGTACAGATGATGTGAGAGATATAACATTTACCTTAGGACTTGTGTCCCTACCATACCTCTAACATAACTGGATTTATACAGCTCTTTATATACAGTTTTAGTCCTGTAGAAACAATACTAAGCTTCCTTGTTTAACAATGTCTTGTAAGAGACCAGCTTTTCTGACAGTGTGAATATCCTGTAACAGTGTCCTGATGTCCATGCAGAAAAACATATTTTTGAGGAAACACATTGTTCTGTATTCTATTTGGATCTGTGTATATGAACATATGTTCTTGTGCCAATGCTGATAAGCATATCCTGTTTTTTATGCAGAAAAACATATTTTTCAGAAAACACATTGTCAGAGATCAGCTTTTCTGACAGTGTGAACATCCTGTATTTTATTTGGATCTTTGTATAAAAACATCTGTTCTTGTGCCATATCCTGTTTTTCCATGCAGAAAAACATATTTTTGAGAAAACACATTGTCACAGTGTCATAAATATATCCTGTTGTTTTAGGAAACATATTGTGTCCATCCTGTTATTTTAGGAAACATATTGTGTCCATCTTTTATATATGCAGAAAAGCATGTCAGTGTTCTTTAAAAGCAGATTTTGCATTTTTGCTCTTGCATACATCCTGTTTCTGAGTCTGTAAGGGTAAAATGTCCATTCAGCAGATTCCTTTTCCAAGCCATGGTCATTTAGTATGACTGCTGATCACATATTACTAAACTCTTGTTTCTGCATTTAAGCAAGCCTTTTCTTTCAGCATATTTACAACATAATTAATTTCAGACTAATATTCATAAAATCTAACAAGTGTTATTTCAGCTTTTCAAGATAAAGGTCTTGACTTGGAATTTTGACCTAGGAAATTGTGATTGTCTCTGTAAAGTTATATTAGAACAAAGAATTAAAAATGTGAAGGATTTTTTTTTCTGTTGTCAAACTAATAATACTTTTACAATTGATTTAGAAGTGTTCAGAATTCTGACTACATAACTAGTAGGAAAAGGAATTCAGAATTAAATATTAGTTTACAATTGAATGGATTTTTTTAACTGTTTGGGGCCAACAGAGTCAGCTTATAAACTCATATAGGAATGCAGTCATTGAACAAAAAATTGTGTTGAGAACATTTTTAACACCTCATTGTTTAGACCCATTTTATTATATGAAATGCTGCAGCCATGGTTGTGGGGAAATTGTTTTTTGGAAACATGTTTGGCAGAATTGTCCTCATATTTTACCATGGTGACATAAGACATGTGCTCTTGTAAATAAAATGTTAAATGTTAGTGTTGAGTTTTCTTATGATTTTCAGATATTAGGCAAAGCTAGTGATATGACACTTTCATTATTAAAATCCTTTTGTTTTTGGCAAGCATAGCAATTAATAGAATCTTGCACAAACAATGGAATTTAGTGTTAACATCAAATGCAGTTTTTGCCTTAACAAAATGGTGTCAATATTTGAATTATTTTTCCTATGCAAAATGTCAGAAGTAGGCCTAATATAGAGATCTTTTAGATTGACAGAGAGGAACTAAACTAAGAAATAACTTTATCCCATCCAAATGTATGTTGTCTGTGTTCCAGACAGCTACAGATGTATTTCAAAGAACTGTTAAGTAAACATTGGTCTTCTAGGATCTGCTCCAACTTAGGCTGAGATATTATGTCAAACACGACCTAGCTGCAATTGAATTGTGGCTGTGCATATTATCAACTTACAGCAAGGCAGTGACTGTACAGTGCTCTGGACTAATGCCATGCAGTATGCTAAGCTGAGGTGATGAGATTTTAAATTGTGGAGACAGCTATCCTATGGGACTGTAGCTGTTGCAAGTTAAAAGGGCCACCTTTGTCCAATGTTTGAATGTGACTCCTTCCGAATGGCAGGGACATAACCATCTTTGCTAATATTGTTGATGAAGTAGAAACTGGATAAAAAAACAGGCTTAGTTTCAATTTTCAAGAATTCTGGAAGAAGATTATCCATGACAGTGGATTCTAGATTGGGATTAAGTAGATAGTCATGCACTCTAAATTGAAATTTAATGAACATTGAAGGACAGACAGTTATAGTTAGGAGGGACAGCGAAATTTGACAGAAACATGACTTTTGTGATCCTCTTTAACAGAGCCATGAAATTGCTGTACACAAATCTGTCAAAAAACATGGTATCATAGAGATACGGGCAATATCATAAACTGCCCCAAAATGACCTCTGGTAACCATCAGTGTATTTATTTCAACAGTAGTCCAAGGCAGATTGACTGTTGTGGAATGTCTTTTCTATATAGGAGAAACACAATTAAGACACTGAGGAAAAGAAAGAATTAAATGGGCTACTGCAACAACAAGAGGGAATCTAGTCCAAAAATAACATTTGGTGGAACATGGAGGATAGCTAAGGAGGAATGGTCACATGTTTGCATCACAGCATATAAAAAGGCGCTTACAATAGCAAGTGGTGTCCTATGATCAGTCAATCCAAAACAAGAAGCCGTATTTGTTTGATGCAGCCACCTCAGCAGCAGAAGGAAAAAACAATAGGGAGCCTATGTTAAAAATCATTGGAAAACTTCTAATGGCAGTATATTTTGGATCACTTCTCGCTGTTGGCTTCCATGTGGCTTTCACAGTAAAATCATGGTTTCTTCTATTGCTGCACTATCCATTTTAAGGTAAATTGCTGCAGCTCTTTGGATTGCCCTTAGTCCATGGATTTGACATCACTTAATGCCACTATACATTGGCAGAATGCAGTTGCCTCATTAAAATTAAAGCAGTCAGTGTTTCTCCTAAGTAAATCCATTGCATTCTGATGAGAAAGTGTAGAGAACATTTTAGTTCTATTATGAAGGTAAAAGCTAAGTTATTTCAGTTCATGTTGAACAAGTACCCAGCAGTTATTATCCAAATGCATCTGCTTTGCTTTATAGAGTATTTGGCTCCTTGTCCATGTGGTTTTAAGAGCCTTTCACTTTTATGGAAAGAGTGAATCTTGATGCAAATGAACTTCAGCTGAGCATTTTGGTTTGACACACAGTGTAAAAAAGCCTAATCGGCCTTTTATTTTGTAAGGATTAGACAGACTATCAACTCACAGAAGATAAGGAAGATATTTTCATATAAACTCTGAGAAATCATGCCCTTTTTCACCTTTAGTAGCCTGAAGATTCAGAGATTATTTTGTCAGGCTATGTTGTCCTGGTGTTACAACCTTTTGCAGTAGATCTGTATTATATTTTGACAGGACTTACACATTCTTTTCTGCTTCTGACAGATTCTCATATAGATTTGCAAATCCAACCTTTAGGACACTTAGCTGCGACCTCTAACATTGTGGTGTTTAGATCCAGACAGAGATGGTAATTGGATTGTATTTGTGATGTGCACAATAGCTGATGACAATGTCCACAAGTCCTGTTCCATCAAAACGGCTGCATATTATTCACTACTTAGTTCTCAGTATGTGATGATAAGTGAGGATATCATTTTCAAATGAGGAGGAATTTGCAAGCAGGAAATCATTCTGTGTAGCAAGCAGTCATTTTTTGTTTAAGTGTTCAGTTTTGAAACTCTGGGTTTAAATTCAGCCTTTCTAGACAACATGTGTAACTATCAGAACTTGTTAACACTATGCTAGGGGGCAAATCAAATATAAAATACCTTTCATTGTAGCAAACTAGGCAGTGCAGTGAGGGAGTGGGGGGTATTTAGTTGTTTGTGGTACAGAACATTCCCAGAAGTGTTAGGTACAGTCATTCTGTTGGGCCTCTCACCAGTTGTCAGTTCTGTAGGCTGAGATATTCATTGATAGTGCACCTTGGTTGCGAGATCTTATAGGTTCATAGGTTCATACTAGGCTATCTTCCCTGGGACAATTATAAGCCTAGCCCGATTCTGTATGGCTTACGCCACCCCTTGATTTGAGTATACTGTGCCCTTTTTAAGGTTTAGTTTACTGTGCCTCTGTCTAATAGTGACACGGGAATAATCCCTGGGACAAACCTACGATCCCCCATCCACTTATCGAGATTCTTCTTGAAGAGATTCAGTGAGGTGCTCTGCCTCACATGAACTGGAATTCTATTCCAGAGCAAAGGGAGCCTCTGGGTTATGAACCTGTCCCTCCAGCAAGTTCTATTTATTTCTGTGCTGAGGTACAAGTCCCTCGAGCGTGTGGCTCTAAGGGATTTAGATTTACTGAGGTGGAGCATGTCCATTAATTCTGGATTTGACATAGCTTTGTATGTCAGGCATAGATCGCCTCAAAGTAGGCGGTATGCAACTGAATAGAGCTGGAGTTTTTTTAACCGAGCAGCATATGGCATCTGTTTGAGACCCTTGATCCTCTTGGTGAGATACTTTTGGGGTCTTTCTAATTGCTGCAGGTGTCGAGTAAGGTACATCCCAAAAGGGGCATTGTATTCTATGATGGGCCTGATGAGGGATGAATAAAGGAGCACGATTACCTCTCTTGCTCTAGATGTGAAACCCATCGTGATGAGGTGGGCTATGTAGAAGGTCTTTCTAACCACTTTGGCAACGTGGTTTTCAAAGGAGAGATTGCTATCAACTTGGGTCCCCAGGTCCCTAATAACTTTCTCTGTACTTAATGGGTTTCCGCCTATGTGGTAATTTGTGGGCACATTGTTTTTGCCAAAGGGTATGACTATACATTTTTTGGCATTTAGCTTTAAACCATGGTGCTGGCACCAGTTATCTGTCTCTGTGAGACCTTTTTGAAGGATGTTTGTGTCAGCTGGAGAGTTGATTATGGCGCCCAGTTTGCAGTCGTCTGCGAACTTGGTGAGCCATAGTCCTCCCACGTTTGCCTGTACCTTGGAAAAGTATATACCGAACAAGAGTGGTCCCAGGACAAAACCCTGTGGGACGCCACTTGTGACCGGTTTCGAGTCTGACATGGCTCCAGCAACTCTCATATGTGGTATATAATACATGATAGGGGTTTACATCTGTTCACAGATATTAAATATATACTTGATTATGCATCCTGGAAGAAAATAATATGTTCCTTTGGAAAAGCAAGCACCATGTCCAGTACTTTAGTTACGGAAAATGTTAGTAGTATGCAAACATCCAAAGATGTACTTCTAAAGTTATTTTCTCTTTAACCGTACAATAAAAACAATTCAAAAATTCTTAGTCCAGTGATGAGAATAGGTAGGCAGTGTTTGAGTGATCACATTTTAATTGCTAATAGGACAAATAATTTGGTGTCATGGAGAAGTTGTTAGACAAGGTAACAAACTGAAAGTAAGGTGGATCCTATATAAAAAGCACTGACACGACACACTAACATGGTCACAAGCTGTAAACAGCCTGCATCCTAAGTATTTGGTATTGATACCACACCCTTTCAGGGCAACAAGCTTTAAAATATATCCTTTGTACCAGGCATAGATGTCACACCTTTCCAGGGTAACAAGTTGCAAATGAGGTACATCCTATGTACCAAACATAGATACAACAACCTGGCAGGGTTACACACTGTAAACAAGCTGTATCTTAAATATTAGGTATTGATTCCACACCCTTGCAGGGTAACAAGCAGCAGACATGCTACAATCATCATACCAGGTACTGTTGGTCTACCCTTCACTTTGTTAAAATGTGACTCTATGTGTTTAACTTACCTATACACCCATGTCATCCCTGGAAGCAGAAATATATGACTACGTGAAAAGAAAAAAAACAAGATAACTGATGTTATAAAACTAATGGCACGTAATAAATAAATAAAGATACTAAGTGCAATTGCTTTACTTTGGCCCTAAAACATCATAATAATAATAAGACCTGTTAACATGCAGAAAAGCCACTGTACAAAACTCCTGCAAACTCCAGATTCTCATTAGATGAAGTCAACAAGCATTTTATGAAAAAGATTAAGACAGTTAAGTTTCTATAAACTTTTACTTTAAAAATAAAAGAATTCAACAGCTATCTTACGAAATGCTACTTATTATGACAATGGACCTGGGGTGTAGCACAAAAATTCCATTTTGTACTCGTAAACTCTTTACTGCCTCACAACCAACAAGGTATTTAAAGCAATGGGAACATCTTTCAAAATGTACACATCATTTTCAATGTTTCCCTTTAAAACTATTAAAGATAATTATTTTTATAGATTCATAGGTTCATAAGATTTTACTAGGCTATTGACCTGTGGATCCTTCCAAGCCTAGCCTTTTAAACCCAATATACTGGATAAGAATTGATGACTATGCCCAGATAGGAGATAATGTGTATGCCCAGATTTTACTAGCTATTAACTATGTCCAGGAGAGAGGCAGAGGCAGTCCTCGACAGAAATTTATGATTTCCCATCCAGTCATCCAGGCTGCATTTAAACAGGGTCATAGCGATGCTCTGCTTGACTTGAATTGAAATGTCCTATTTATGTCGCAAGCCAGATTTAAGTCTCTGGAGTGGGTGACTCTAGTCCCATTTTACTTTTTAAATTAGCAATCCTGTCTGTAAGCAAGTTATGTAACTGGTGTTTACTTTTTAATTGTAGACATAATATAGCATGAAAAAGCTACAACGTTTCTGAAAAATGCAAATAAAAATGTACTCTATGGAGTACAAAGAGTATGCCTAGCTACACCCCTGCAATGAACAATTAATTTTTCTGATGACACACCATCCATGCAAGGAGTATGTTTTGAAGCCAGAGAGTGGTACGTGGTAGTAGCTGCAGACTTTAGGTGTTAACTTCTACTAACTAGATTGAGTAACTTCCAAGGATACGTTGACTGATATACAGTAACATTAATTTGCACCTAATTTCTGGAACCTTCTTTTTTCCTGTCCGTCTCTGTATCCCTTGGAGAAGAACAGTCACAGTAGATACATGACATGTTGTACTGTTCTCTGCCTACTAGATCAGATACTGCCTTACTTTATTAATTAGCCTGTAACCACACAAATTTACTGTCTCTGTCTTTGTCTTTAATGAGAAAAATCTTGTGCTGCAGATTGAAGGACTTTCTGGATTAATCATATATTTGTTAGCTCTGCTTCTGCTAAAATGAATGGAAAGTAACACAGAAATATTGTTGCTGTCACATATCCACTTTGGTCCAGTGGACAAGACTTCTTTTCCAATTCTTAAATAGCTCCCACTGATTAAGATGGCTGTATAGTGATAGTATAAACCCTTTAAAAAACTATAACGCACTATGCTGGATAAAAGTAGTTAAATTACTTTAGCATATTTCCTGGTGCACCACAATTCCACAGTTTGTTATTATTAAATGTAAGTATTAAAATAGTATTAAAAATAGTATATTTATTTAAATATTAAAACAACTGCACATGTATTAAGTTTATATCTATCTACAATACACAAAGACTGTTTTTTATCAAGAACCAGTTCATGTTCACCTTATACAATCTGTATTTCTGATGTGACTGGTCCAAGTACATTATTAAGTTGCCAGAATCTGTCTTATAAGTAAATAAATCAGTATGCTGATGTCCTGCAGGATCCATGATGCCACTGAAAAAAGTTCTGGATCCCCTAGCAATATGCTTGTTTTTCCTGTTCAGTTTCAGTGCCATGTGGGCCATCGTGTTCTCTAAAAATGTGGCTTATGTTGCATATCACTGACATGTCTACTTTAAATGCACTAGTAAAGGAGGCACATTCAAAATGGTATTTGCAGTTTGATTGGATTTTGAAACTGTTTCTATGTGACCAAAATGAGCTCACCTCATTTGTTAACCTGAGTTTAACCAGGGAATTCCATTCTGTAGTCTTAAACTAACATTGTTGTTCCACAACACATCTCACATTAAAAAGAAAAAAAAAAATGTAAACTTTCATAGGATCATAGGAGGTTACTAGGCTAATGGCACTGGGGCTCTTACAAGCCTAGCCAAGAGTTTATCCCCAAAAAGAAATCTCAGCCAGCACCTGCTGCCCCTGTCAATGAGGGACATAGGTGGAACCCCTGGGATGAATTTGTGGTTTCCCATCCACTCCTCAAGGTTGCACTTGAAGAGAGGCAGCGAGGTGCTCTGTTTGACGTGTATGGGAAATATATTCCAGAGATGGGACAGCCTCTGGGAGACAAACCTGTCTCTCCAGCAGGTTTTGTTAAAGTCACATATTAGGTTCAGACTTTTTGAGCGGGTAGTGTGTGAGGAGTTATTCTTATGGATATGGAGCATTGCTAGTAGGGCAGGGTCTGAGATTGCTTTGTAGGTGAGACACAGATCACCTCTGAGCAATCTGTACGATACCAAGTAAAGTGATAGTGATTTGAGCCTGTCTGCATAGGACAGGTGTTGGAGGCCATGGATTCTCTTTGTGTGTGGCCTTTCCAGTTGGTGCAGATGTTTGGAGAGGTACATCTTAAACGGGACGTTATACTCAATTATTGGTCTAGTAAGGGAGAAGTATAGAGAGGTAATAACCTCCTTTTTGTCTGGCTGGAATCCCTTTACTTATGAGATGAACCACATAAAAGGCTTTTCTGACCAATGCTGCTACGTGATGGTCGAATGTGAGGTTGTTATCAACCTGAGTGCCCAGGTCTCTCACCACAGATTGAGTGCTTAGGGGGTTTCCGTTGATGTGGTAATCAGTAGGGGTCATGTTTTTGGTGAATGGTATGATGACACATTTTTTTGCATTTAGCTCGAGACCATGATTTTGGCACCAGTCATTAGTTGCTGTGAGACCCTCTTTCAGTATGTTAACATCATTTGCAGAGTCAATGACAGCACCCAACTTACAGTCATTGGCAAACTTGGTCAGCCACAGGCCTTTTGTCTTTGCCTGTACCACTGAGAAATAGATGTCAAACAGTTAGGGGACCTGCAGATCCCTGGGAAACTCCACTAATGACAGGTCTGCTATCAGAGGTGGAGGTGCCCATTTTGATTCTGAGGGTCCTGTCAGTGAGTCAGTTGGTCACCCAACTGATGAGATAGGGATTTACATCAAGTTGTGTTAGCTTTTCAATGATGCCCTGGTGGGGGATTGTGTCAAAGGCCTTGGCCAAGTCAAGGTAAGCTGTATGTACTGACTTTCCCTCATCCAGAGCCTTGGTGACAGTCTCAAAGAAGTCAACCAGGTTCAACAGGCAAGATCTGCCCTTGATGAATCCGAACTGGGTGGGGTCAAGTGCTTGGAGAGTGCCTATGTTCTTGAGCCATAATAATACGCTCCGTGGCTTTACAGATCAGACTTGTCAAGCTAATGGGGCAATAGTTTCCAGGGTTAGTAATGGCACCACCTTTGTGCAAGGGGATGACAATAGCGGTTCTCCACTCTACTGGAATGAAGCCAGTACTTAGGCTATGGTTGAATAGGGTGCTCAATGGCGAAGCCAGTTCTTACTGGAGATGGTGCAGAATACATCCTGAGATACTATCAGATCCCATAGAAGCTGTGTGTTTTACCTTGAATAGGGTCTGTAACACTTGATCGAAGGAGATGTGAGGGGTGAGAAAAGTATCGGGGATGTTGAAAGGGCCTTTGGGGGTAAGGGGGGGGTTTGCACTGACCCTATCTGCTAGCAGGTTGGCTAAGTCATCAGGATCAGTGTAAGTGATACTGTTAAGTATTAATTCAGAACAAACCTGGGTTTTGCCACAGAGGTTCCTGATATAACTGAAGAAGACTTTATGGTTTCCCTTTGTTATGGAGGTTAGTTTCGATTCATAATTGGCCTTGAAGGTTTTTGCTAGTGATCTAAATTGCTTGTTGAGGCTAAGGAGGGAGTTTTTCCAATTTGGAATTTGTTCCCCTTTTACCCTTGGGCAACAGTTTCTTCCTTTTGTTATAAAGCCTTTTGATTTAGGATGTCCACCAAACAGGTTTGTGCTTCCTTGAGGAGCAGGTTTTAGTTCTATTGGGTATGGCTGAGTCACTGCAGTTGTACAGGTGCTTGTAAACTGCATTGGCATACTGTTCAGCATAGTTGTCAACATCCTCTGGCAGGCATTGGTGTGATGCTACAGATATCCTCCCTTAGGAGGTTGTAGTCAGCTTTTGAGAAGTTTTTTAGCTTGATTTGTCTGGGGGGGTTGGGTGGGATAGAAACTTCAAATTAGATAGTCCAATGGTCTGATCTAACCAGGGAAGGACATACTATGGGAGTGGTGCAGCAGTTACCCATGTTGGTGTTGGTGAGAACCAAGTCCAGAATGTTATCTCCCCTTGTTGGGGGATGAAACGAGCTGGTCTAGTACATTGGAATTGATGAAGTTGAGGAATCTCTGAGACAGTACATTAGTGCAAGAACAGTTCACCCAGTCTATGGTGCGGTAGTTGAAGTCACCAAGGAACAGGGTGTTAGGGGGTACCTTGATGGAGTCTAGTAAATCCAGATAAGAGGAGTGGGTGTCCTGAGTCATGGAGGGGGGTCTCTAGCTAGCTATAACTTGGATGGGTGTCTTAGCAACTGTCAGTTGTACCTGGAGTAGTTCCAGTGCATCATGCTGGCAAGCCAGTCTGGAGTTGTGCCTGTCCTTGATGAAGACAGAGACTCCACCACCCTTAAACTTACCAACCTCATTTTTGGGTTGGAATGTGTGGAATGAGGTATAGCCTGGTAAGCCAGGAGTGTTCTCTGCAGCCCTGAATCAGGTTTCTGTGACCGCACAGATATCAGCATCTTCCAGTGCAAGGAGGGCTTCCAGTGAGTCCATTTTCAGGATTAAGCTCCTAGCATTAGGCGGCATGACCTTCAATTTGCTTTTTGACAAATCTTTTA
This sequence comes from Protopterus annectens, assembly GCF_019279795.1. Lineage (NCBI taxonomy): Eukaryota > Metazoa > Chordata > Ceratodontiformes > Protopteridae > Protopterus > Protopterus annectens. Next base: position 715,850,359 of record NC_056725.1, on the reverse strand, counting down.
TGTTGGAAGGTTTGTCTTTGGGACATTGCCTAAAAAAGGCACAATGGGGGAGGTGAGAACCTTGGACAGGATCTGGAAACCCAATTGTAACAGGTGAAGGCCATCTCTGGCAAAGCATTGAGCCCTGTTGACCATGTCATCCCAGGCAGACAGATACTGGATCCCCTTGGAATGACACCAGAAACTAAGCCAATTGTTCAAGTCAATTATTTTTTGTTGGCATTGTGGTATCATTCTTGGTGAAGGTAGGCAGCTGCTTAGGGCTAGGGTCATACCTGCCTGGAACACATACTCTGAGACTTCAATCATGTCTCTCTTCATATAGTCCAGGGAGGTGTGTCTTTAGTCATTCACACCAACATGTACAATGACAGAGTCGTACTTGTACTTGTTGTGCAGAGACTTAAGTGCATGTGTGACGCAGCAGATTTTGGTACCAGACAAACAACTGACCATGACCTTCTCCTTGTCAAGCCTGGTGAGGGGGACATCGGTGTGTCTAACAATTGTGTCACCAATGACTAGTGTGTTTGGTTTATTGTTATGTCTTGTGCGCTGTGATGGTTTATTGTTTTGCCTTATGGGCTGTGTTTGTGAGACACTGGTGTGTTGTCTGCTGTGTGTGATGTGTTTGGTGTTGTGTGTGGAATGTTTGTGAGTGTGTTTTGGAGGTCTCTGCTGTTTAGGTAAGTTAGTATTTAGGACCTTGGCATAGGTGTGCGTGCTGTGCTTGGCTATGTGATGTGAGTGGTGTGGTGTTTGTGTTGGCAATCTCCTCTTTGTCAGGATTACTGACAGTTGCGCGAGAGAGCATGAACTATAGGTTACTGATATACATGCATTTCTCGCAGGGGGAAGAATTATGTGATAGGAGAAGAGGGTTGTCAGTAAACATGAGGCAGTTGCTAAACTGTCTTAGTATGCCCATGTTGACCAGGCTGGCAGGAGAAAGTGAAGGGGAATTGTCCAGACATAGTGTTCCAAATGCTTGGTCAGACTTATGGAGAGAGGGTTTTGTTAAGGGTTCGTCCACAAAATTGTAGACCACAAGAAACTTCTTAAATGTAAAGTAACTGGCCTGAAGCGCAAGTGCTAAGACCAAAGTTTAAAATGCTTAGGATAACTTTCCTACAAATGTTACTTCTTTACAATTACTGAAGGTATCTATTGTTCTCTAATGCTACACCACAGGAATATGAAAGTACTGCTTTTAGATATAAGTATCTCTAAGCAATGTACATACAAGTTCTGTGCTGTGGCCACTGACTTAGACAGCTGTAAACATATTCTGAACTCAGGATTCAATGTTTCATATTTCAGAAAAAAATGCAGTATACCTAGCTACACAATAATTTGTGAATGCTTATATGAAACACTGAATCGTCCAGTAAAAGCTCTATAAGCAACTGTACCTCTCAACCTCTTAGAGACAGAAATCTGGACAAAGCCTAAAATAATGGGGGACAAAGGCCTAAAAATAGGGATAGATTTTAAATATTGTACTTAAATACTTATAAAGTTGCTAGAATAACAACATTTTCATTAGTATGCATTTTCTGAACAATATGAAGTTTGAAACTCAAATGTAGGTAATTATTCAGTGACTTCAATTTTAAGTGACTTGCCAGAAAACCAGAAATTTTATGAGGTACAGAGAAAAAATATGAGGCAAAAATCTGGATATTCTATAAAAATATCAGCTGATACATGTGCAAGCAAAAGCCATAAATGTGTTACTATAGGCACTGGTTGCTCATTGCCTCACATGTAACTGCTCATAAATATGGCCTATACTCAGCTGATGTCATTCTACACCCCAGTAATACCGGTCTGGTCTCTGGCACCCAGTCCTTGACCTAGGCCTCTGATTATCAAACTCTCTCTGTGTCACTCACCAATAAAACTTTGATGCTTGCCTGAGAAGGTGTGTTAGTCACCACTTTTTTCGCATCAGACAAGATTTTCCAGGACTGTGCAAACCAGTTTTTCATGAGGTGTTTAATATTTAACAAACACTAAATTAGTTTGACCACATAAAACAATGCAAGAACTCCTTGACTTGAAGCAGTTCCTTTTTATGCCTAGAAGTATATGTACAACTGCAGAGGAAAGTGTAATTTAAACACTAAATTGTACAAATTGTATTTTTTTACAGCTTGGAGTGAAATATAGTAAAACGCCTTGATCATTTGTCTGTTTACATTACACATTCAACACATACACACTGCCAAAGGCACATAATCAAATAAAGTATATACCTAGTTACAGACACAGCTACAGCTATAAAGATATATCTATATCTAATCTATATCTATATATACCAGTCTACACACACACACACACACACACACACATATATATATAGCTATCTACTTATCTGTGTGTGTGTGTGTGTGTGTGTGTGTGTGTGTGTGTGTGTGTGCACATGTGTGTATATGTGTGTGTGAATGAGTGTGTGTGTGTGTGTGTGTGTGTGTGTGTGTGTGTGTGTGTGTGTGTGTGTGTATATATATATATATAAATATATATAAAATATATATACATATATATATATATATATAAATATATATGTATATATAAATATATATATATATATATATATATATATATATATATATACATATATACACATACATATATGTAATATATATACGTATGACCCTGACCTTGAGTAGCATCTCACCCTCACCAAGAATGATGCCACAATATGAAGACAAGATGATCAATTTCAACAATTGGCTTAAGTATTGGTGTCATTCAAAGGGGATCCAATGCCTGTCAGCCTGGGATGACATGCTCGACAAGCCACGATGCTTCACTAGGGACGGCTTGCACCTGTCACCCCTGGGCTTTCGGATATTGCCAAAGGCTCTTGCTACCCCCATAGTGCCTTTTTTAGGCAAGGCTCAAAAGACAAACCCACCTCCATAGGTATCACAAGGGATAAGAAACTAAGAAGCATGCTACTCAACGCCAGAAGTCTAAACTTCAAGATGCATGCACTCAATCCTCTCCTTAGCATGGAGAACATCGATATCTGTGCAGTAACAGAAACCTGGTTCAAGGCTCCCGAGAGCACCCCAGCACTACCAGGTTATACCTCATTCCATGCTTTTCGGCCCCAAAACTTGGATCGAACCACAAAAGGAGGGGGAGTATCAATATTTGTCAAAAATACCCACACCTCCAGGTTGGTGGCACAGCACGAAGCATCAGAGACTATCCATGTGCAACTAACAGTGGGTAAAACTGCCTTCCAGTTTATAGCCTGCTACAGACCACCCTCCTAAACCCAGGAACCACACTCGGCCTTCCTGAGAACACTGGAAAATATGAAGGTCTCTCCAAACAACATTATATTGGGCGACTTCAACTACCCAAACATAGACTGGGAGCATTACTCTAGCTCCAACACCCTAGCCCAAAGGTTCCTAGAATTTATAAACTCAAATGCTATGGAACAACTTGTTACCACTCCCACAAGAGGGGAAAACATACTGGACCTCATCATCACCAACATGGGGACTCTATGCTCCAGACCAGAAGTGTATCCCTCACTGGCAAGATCAGACCATAAACTAATCTCACTGGATATTCACATCCCGACTCCACCCCCTGCCCTGAAAACCACAGTGAAAAACTTCTCTAAAGCAAATTTCACACTCCTCAAAACCAAGGTGGAATCCTTCAAAGCCCCCGGGCCTGTGGAAAATACGGCCCAGACCGCAGAATCCTTTATAAACGCATTCTATGAACACCTTCAGGAATGCATGGATCATACAATCACAAATAAAACCAAGACCCAATCCTCCAAAGGCAAACGTCCTGTCTGGTGGACCCCAGCCATAAACAAACTATACAATAGAAGGAGGAAGCTACTACATGATAGAGCAAAATCCCTAAAAGGGAAGGCATCTCTGATCAGTATTAGCAAAAAACTACGGGCACTCATAAAATCGTCTAAGGCCAGCTTCGAGAGAAAAATTGCACAGGACACTAAGGATAATCACAAGGCTTTCTTTAGTTATGTTAGGAACCTGGGTGGGAATTCCCAGATATGCTCAGAATTAGTCCAAAATGACAAAAAATACACCAAACCCACAGACATTGCCAACATCCTAGCTGACAGGTTCAGCACAAACCCCCCCCCCTCCCCACCAAAATGGCAAATATCTATTCCAGCAGAGTGCTGCCCCCCTGACATCTCAGATGCTCAGGTAAGAGCTGCCCTCTCCAAAGCAAATAACACAGCATCAATGGGACCAGACGGTGTCCCAGGCTGCGTCCTACATGAACTCCAAGAAGAGCTAAACCCAAACATAAAACTACTGTTCAATCTCAGCCTTACTACAGGATATGTACCCAAAGAGTGGCGTGCAGCAACGGTGGTCCCTCTCCACAAAGGTGGTGCCTCAATGGATCCTGGAAACTATTGCCCCATAAGCCTGACTAGCTTGGTCTGCAAAGCTATGGAAAGGACCATCATGGACCTCATAAATAAAGATATGAGGGACCTACAGACACTGGATCCTACCCAGTTCGGCTTTGTTAAGGGCAGATCCCTGCCTCTTAAACCTGGTTGATTTCTTTGAAACAGTCACCAAGGCCATTGACGAGGGGAAGGTGGTCCATACAGCCTACCTGGACCTCGCAAATGCCTTCGATACAATACCCCACTCGGGCATTATAGATAAGCTCACCAGCTTAAATATAAACCCCTATGTCAATAGATGGGTTGCAAACTGGCTCAAGGACAGAACCCACATGGTTAGAATTGCTGGAGCCATGTCAGACTCCAAACCAGTTACAAGTGGCATCCCACAAGGCTCAGTCCTCGGACGTCTCTTGTTCGGTATATATTTCTCGGAGGTACAGGCCAACACAGAATGATTGTGACTGACCAAGTACACAGATGACTGCAAACTGGGCGCCATAATCGACTCTCCAGCCGACACAAGCATCCTCCAAAAGGGCCTCATAGAAACAGACAACTGGTGCCATAGCCATGGCCTCAAGCTAAACACCAAAAAGTGTATAGTCATCTGCTTTGGCAAAAACAAAGTGCCCACAAATTACCACATAGGTGGCAATCCATTAAGTACAAAAGAAGCAATTAGGGACCTGGGGACCCAAGTTGATAGCAATCTCTCATTTGACAACCACGTGGCCAAAGTGGTTAGAAAAACATTTTATATAGCCCACCTAATCATGAAGGGACTCACATCTAGATCAGGGGAGGTCATCGTGCCTCTTTACTCATCCCTCATCAGGCCCATAATTGAGTACAATGCCCCTTTTGGGATGTATCTTACCAGACACCTGCAGCAACTGGAAAGGCCCCAAAAGTACCTCACCAAGAGGATCAAAGGGCTCAAACAGATGTCATATGCTGCCCGGTTAAAGAAACTCCAGCTCTACTCAGTGGCATACAGCCTGCTGAGAGGCGATCTGTGCCTGACGTATAAAGCCATGTCCAACCCGGAATTAATGGACATGCTGCACCTCAGAAAATCCAAATCCCATCGAGCTACGTGCTCGAGAGACTTGAACCTCAGCACTGAAATAAATAGGACATGCTGGAGGGACAGATTCATAACCCAGAGGCTCCCTTCACTCTGGAATAAAATCCCAGTCCAGGTTAGGCAGAGTCCCTCATTGACTCTCTTCAAGAGGAATCTTGATGAGTGGATGGGAGATTGTAGGTTTACCCCGGGTATCACTTCTGTGTCACTGTTAGACAGATGCACAGTATACTAACCTCGAAAAAGGGCAAAGCAAAATTAATTTAAAATGGGTGGCAAAAGCCAAACACACTCTGGCTAGGCTTATAAATGCCCTAGGGCAGATAGCCTAGTATGAAACTATGAACCTATATACAGATTCACTATGTAATTTAGAAATACTGAAATCCCGAATTTCAGTATTTCGAAATTACATAGCCGAAGACACCAAACACCGAAACCCTAAAACCGTGAAATTCAAAATCCCGACGCTACACTACAGATACAGCACACACAAACACATACACATCACCCCCCCAACTCAAATATAATATCCTACAGTACAGATAAGCAGGGGGGCAAGCCCCCCCGCACCCCCCCATGTGTAGGTCTGCGCCCCCGCACCCCCCTACTTATATATACTAACTCCGAGATTGCACAATCAGACACACACAAGAAACTCACTCCCACACGTTATACACACCCTCACACACACACACATCACAGTCAAAACACACACTGACAGTCACTACCCAAACTCACATCTTGCCATTCACACACCACAAGACCAGAAGTGCCAATTCAAAATCTCCGTACTTCAGATTTTGAATTTCGCGCTTCTGGTTTATCAGTATTTCAAGACTTCGGTATTTTAATTTTGAAATACTGAAATTTGGGATTTCAGTATTTCAAAATTAAAAAGGGAACCCAAATATACATATATATATATATATATATATATATATATATATATATATATATATATATATATATATATATATATATGTGTGTGTTTTTATGTGTGTGTGTGTAAGACGTTGTCCTGTTCGATTCTCAGCTAGAGTGTCTTCTGTGTGGAGACATGCATGGGTGTACCTTCGTTGAAGGTCATGCGTCAGGGCCAGCAACTCGGCACGTAAAAATCTACTGCCAATCATTAGCGGACCAGGGTTCCGCTGTGGCGACCCCTAACTGGGAAAAGCCGAAAGACACAACAACATATATATATATATATATATATATATATATATATATATATATATATATGTGTGTGTGTGTGTGTGTGTGATTGTGAGTGTGTGTGTATACTATCTTTAATAGATAAAAAAGTGAATCACAAATGATTGGCATCAAAAAACAAAAGCACATAAAAAAAACTAGAAACATTAAAAAATTTTTTTTCAGAGGCAAGCCCCCCTGTACCCCCCACCCTGCTAATTATATATAACATCTCCCACAAAGGAATGCCAACTTTCTCCGATCAAATAACTATTTGATCACTTTTGCTGGCCTTACATACATAGATGTATATTCAAGCATACTTGCATGGACACACACAAACAAACAATTCCACCATACCACTCAATTGTCCAGATTTTCACAGAATGTCTGGATTTTTGCCTCATAAAATTTGGGGTTTTCTGGCAAATCAGTCAGGATTGAATTCACTAAATAATTGCATAAATTTGAGTTTCAGACTTCATATCTTTCAGAAAATGCATGATAACACAAAACCTTTTATTCTAGCAACTTCCTAAGTTTATAACAGCGATATTTAAAATTTGTCCCTATTTTTGGGCCTTTGTCCCTCCATTATTTTTGTCTTTTTCTAGAGTTCCAGAATTCTTGTTCTAACAGGTTGAGTGGTATGAAACACATATGTGTGTGTGTGTGTGTGTGTGTGTGTGTGTGTGTGTGTGTGTGTGTGTGTGTGTGTGTGTGTGTGTGTGTGTATAGGCACACACACACACACACACATATATAAATATATATATATATATATATATATATATATATATATATATATATATATATATATATATATATATATGCACACATACACACACACACACACACACACAAAGATCACAATGTCATCTGCAAACATCATAGTCCACGGGGACTCCTGTCTGATCTCGTCTGTCAACCTGTCCATCACCATTGCAAATAAGAAAGGGCTCAGAGCTGATCCTTGATGTAATCCCACCTCCACCTTAAATGCATCCGTCATTCCCACCGCAGACCTCACCGCTGTCCCACTACCCTCGTACATATCTTGTACCACTCTTACATACTTCTCTGCCACTCCCGACTTCCTCATACAATACCACAACTCCTCTCTAGGCACCCTGTCATATTAAAACACATGGCATATGACATGGAATACTTCATGTTCTTATTTTGATATGTCAAACTGAACCATTTAAATTATAATGACATAATCCCCCCCGACCACCCACATGGCCCCGAAACCTTCCTGTGCGGGTACTACCCCTGTCTGTTTGATAAACTTGTATCCAAGATTACAATATGTATATATATCAAAAAAATATCAAAAAAATCAAAAAAATCAAAAAAATTATATATATGGACACTTATAAGTCAATTACATCATCTGTTTAAACTTTTAAATTTCAATAGACATGTGATTGATGACATACCATTAATGCCAGGATAATGGCAAGCATCCAATCTTAGCTCCAAACCAATTCCCTAACCTCCAGAATGAGTGAGTCCGGTCCCCCCTCCCATCTGACTGGACTTGGTCAATTGCTTGGAATAAAAATTCATGTTGTGGGTTCTCTATAATATGTTTTGCCAAAGCGTTCTCCATCTTGCCCTTTCTTATAGCGTACAAATGTTCATACATACGCTCTTGGAGTTTTCTATCTGTTTTCCCGACATAGAAAGACGGGCATTGAGAACACTTGGCCAAATAAACCACCTGTGAACTAGTACAATTAAATCTACCCTGTACTCCATACTTTGTACCCCTAACTTCGAAAGTGGAGCCCGCAGTGATATTCCTACAGTAACGGCACATGTCACATTTGTACATGCCCACTCTAAAGTTTGGATGATGTAATTGATTTATAAGTGTCCATATATATAATTTATTTGATTTTTTCGATTTTTTTGATATTTTTTTGATGTACTTATATTGTATAAAGGAAATTTCATCCTATAGTTTTTGCATGGTTTTTAACATAGTAATGCATTTTAAATATATTTTATAGTGATCATGTGAGAGGAAGGCTGGGGATATAAGAAAGGGATAACTGTTATGATGTTGTATCTATTCTGAGGAAGTTGTTTTTTCAAACTGACCAAAAGCTAGTGTTTGAGCTTAAAATAAACGTTTTCTTTGTTCCTCAAGTTTTGAGTGATTTGTCACCGGCTTCCGGAGGGTTACCGGAGAGATTCCACCTGTTTTCCTTTTAAGGCAGCTGACATCATTACATCTGTCTTTCTTGCTGTGGAGCCCATAGCAGAAACAGTTTGCACGACTGCCGGTTGGTTGCTACCAGAGTTTGAATTTCAGCTGAAAATGTCTAAAGCTAAGTACCCGGTTGGGGTCCCTTTTTTCTTGCACTAACCAATGTCCGAAAAAGTTAACAATTGTCTCGCCTGTGGAAAGCAGATCCCACACCAAGACTTCCATTCTTTCAGCATCACTTGTTTAGGCCCAGACCACGACATCCCCCGTTGCTGGTTCTGTGCCCTCTTTAATGTGAGAACCATTTACAGTAGAGGTCTTATTGTAGACAGTTATTTTCGTGTTCTTTCTTCGCATTCCAATATAGCATCCATCAGCCAACAATTCATGGACATTCCGAAAAAACACAGAGATAAAGATAGAGACAGACCACACAAGGCTAAGCCTTCTGACGATGCTTTCACTAAGCAGGTCTTCAGTTCTCCAGAATTCAGTGAGGTGATTTCGCAGCCCCTGATGCCAGATTCCATATCTACACAGGCCTCTACCGAGAGCCTTTCAGAGTCTGGTATGCCGCAGAAATCTTCTTCGTCTTTTGAGCCTTTGGCTGTCTCTGCCTCGGTTGGGACCAGAGCCGCGACACATGCACTGGCTTTCGAGGAGGCCTTTTGCACTACCGAATCTAGACAAAAAACATCTTCTCATCCGACTACCATTTCTCTCAGACTGGCGGATTCTCTGAGGCCTAGAAGCCAGGCCACTCCTAGAAAATATGCTTCTAGCAACAACTTCTAAAAGGAAAAGGCACCCTTCTCCAGAAATTATGACAGAACAGGATTCTCAGGCATCTGACTACTCAGATTTTGAAGAGGAATAGCAACCTCTGATTGCTTATGAGGATTCAGATGCAGAGGAATCTATCCCATCTGCCTCTCCTCCAGAGGACCTTTCCTTTGGGGAAGCCCTTCACACCCTCAGGCAACATTTCCAATGGGAATCTCAGGACTTCCCACAGTCTAAGAAAAGACTTAGAGGGTTTCTGGACCTTCCCCAGCACAGACCACTGGCCATCCCCCCTATTTTAGAAGTAGTGGATAAAGTTTTCCATGAATCCAGCTTTGTCCCTGATGCCCTCCCATCTGCTCCCAGTAAACCTGACAGGTATTACAGAGTACTGGATTCTTACAAATATCTGTACAGAAATCCTGCTGCAGACCTAGAGGTCATTACACAGGGACCTAAAGGAGCTAAGACTAGTTCTGCCAAGATTCCTATTCCTTCTGACAAGGACTCCAAAGCTCTGGACAGATGGGGTAAAAAAGTGTACAGTTCTGCAACCTTAGCTATCAGAGCACTCAATTGTCAGTTCCATATGTTAAAATAACAGCAACACACTTTGGCACTATTAAAACAAAAGATTTCTAACTTTCCTGAATTTGCCAATTCAAAAGAGTTAGCAGATTTGCTGCACTCTGCTTGTCAAGTGGCCAAACACTTATTACACTGACGCCCTATAAGCCTCTAGCAGGGCAGCAGTGACAGGATCTGTTATTAGGAGACATGCATGGCTAAAGGAACAACCTCTCCCTGATCATGTCAAGTCTAAACTTATTGATGCACCTCTGGATAAGGAGCGCTTGTTTGGAGTAAAAGCAGAAGAGGTGCTTAAAAAGATGGAAGACAAAGCAAACTCTGTGCAGACAGTAAAAGATTTCTTTCAGGTTCAGCCTCCCAGGTTCAGCAGAAACTTTCCCTCTAAGCACTGGTCCTTCCCTACACCTAGCAGACAGGGCCAGGGTAAGCCCCACACGGAAAAACCACCCAGGCCCCTTTCCCAGGGCCAGCAGAGAAGCAAACAGTGGACCACTTCTGCCCCAAAGGCAGGGAGTTCTAAGCCACCGGTCTATGGCAAAAACTCACAATGACTCCCCCTCCCCCTCTGCCCTCCCTTCACTCACCAAAAACTAGGAGGAAGGCTCTCCCTCTTCAAAGAAAATTGGCTGTCTATAACAAAGGACCAATAGGTCTTAAAGATCATTTTCAGGGACGCAAATTCTCTTTCAGCGAACTCCCAATTCCAAGAGGGTTCACAGGCTTACCTCCAAATCAGTGGGCAGAGACATTGAAACAGGTCCAAACTCTCATATCCCAGGTGGCAGTAGAACATGTCCCTTCAGATCAAATAGGCAAAGGCTTTTATTCTAGACTATTCTTTGTTCCCAGAAAAGAGGGCACTTAGTGCCCCATCCGTAATCTATCCATTCTGAACACCTCCCTGGTGGTCCCCAGATTCAAAATGCTAACTTTACAGCAGCTGTAGCTTATGCTAACAAAAAATGCCTGGCTAGTGACCCTAGACCTAAAAGATGCCTACCTCCACATCCCCATAAGGCAATCCTGCAGGAAATTCCTGCATTTCAGAGCAGGATCACAACACTTTCAGTTTTCTGCGCTGCCCTTTAGCTTATAGCTTATGCTTTAGCATACCATTTTACAGACAGAGAAATATACAGATTTACCCTTACCTGGATGTCTGCCTCATTCAGGCAGAGTGCAAAGAAAAGCTGCTCCAGGACCTTCTCTTTGTCAAATCCCTTCTAACTTCCCTAGGGTTCACCATCAACGAGAAGAAATCAAAGCAAACTCCAACCAGGAAGATCATTTTCTTGGGAGCTCTGCTAGACACAGCATCCCAAATGGCCTTCCTATCCCCAGAAAAGCAGAGCTTCCTGCCTGTCTACTTTACCCAGCTGGCTTCCAGAAGTCACCTCACCATGAGGAAGTTCCTGCAAGCCCTGGGATACATGGCATCTTGCATCCTTCTAATTCCTCTGGCCAGGCTTCACATGAGAAAACTTCAGTGGTATCTAAAGAACCTTTGGTGCCAGCACTCTCAGTCTCTAGAGACATCTCTCCATATAAGGGCCAAATTTCTCTGGTGGGAAGAGGCCTGTGCCAAAAACAAGGGTCTTCCCTTCATCCTCCACCCTACCGGCCAGACCATCACCACCGACGCCTCAGACATTGCTTGAGGCACTCACCTAGCAGGCAGATGCACCCAACGTCTTTGAGATCCCCAGCACCTTCTCTTACACATCAATCAGAAAGAAATGATGGCAGTACAAAAGGCTCTGACATACTTCAAATCCCATCTCAGGCCATAGGTTCTCCTTATAAAGACAGACAACACCACAGCAATGTGGTATATCAACAAACAGTGGGGGACCAATTCTTACTCTCTGTGCAGGCTAGCCATGAACCTCTGGCTGACAGCAGCCTCCATGGGTCTACATCTACATCTAATTGCCCAATATCTACCAGGGGTCAACAACACTCTGGCAGACCATCTAAGCAGAAACTCACTGGACCCCCACGAATGGCAGCTCCACAAGGAAATCTTTCTGCAAATCACTCAGGAGTGGGGGACTCTGGAGGTGGATTTCTTTGCTTCGCACCTCAACCACGAGCTGCAAAAGTTCTGTACCAGGGAGTATCACCTCCTAGTGTGGAAGGTGGATGCCTTGACCTTCCCCTGGAGCTCCCTCTTTGTGTTCGCATTCCCTCTTCTGCCTCTTATTCCCAAAGTACTGATCAAAATAAGGGAGTTGAGACCAAAGGCCATCCTCATTGCTCCAGACTGGCCTAGACAGCATTGGTACCCCTTACTGTGCAGCCTGACCTTACAGCCTTCCAAACAGCTTCCCCTGATCTCAGACCTCTTGACCCAGGTGAGGGAGGAGACACTGCACCCAAACTTGCAGACTGTCAATCTTTCAGTATGGCTTATATCTTAAAAGCTAACAAGTTGTCCCTATTAAGCAAACAGGTCCTAGACATTATCACAGAGGCCAGAAGGCCCAGCACAAGAAAATCTTACACAGGGAAATGGAAAAGATTCTGCTCCTGGGCCCAGTCCAGAGGGGCCAGTACATCACATCCTTCCATCCCTCTTATCTTGGATTACCGAGCCGAGTTACTCAAAAGTGGCCTCTCCTTCTCTTCTATTAAAATCCATGCCTCAGCCATTTCAGCCCATTATGATTCAGACCTACCCCTCTTGTCTCATCCTTTGATTAAACAATTCCTCAGAGGAGCTTCTAATATCAGACCTCCCAGAAAGCCTCCCATGCCAGCCTGGGACCTGAATTATGTTTTAGAAAAACTAACCTTACCACCTTTCGAAGCTGCTGCTTCACCAGAATGGAAATACCTTTCCTGGAAGAATGCCTTCCTGCTAGATATCACCTCAGCCAGAACTTCAGACACTCATGGCTGTTGAGCCCTTCATCATTTTCCATGCAGACAAGGTCTCTCTGATGACTAACCCCTCCTTTATGCACAAGGTGGTATCTGATGTGACCCTCAACCAGGGCATACACTTACCCACCTTCTTTCCCAACCCTCAAAACAAGGGGGAAAGAATCCTGCACTCGCTAGACATGCACAGATAACTCAGATACTATCTGGACCATACTAAACCCTTCAGAAAAACAGACCAGCTGCTTGTCAGCTTTGCCTCAGGGGCAGAGGGGAAGCCCATTTGAAAGCAAACCATTTCCAAATGGATATCACACTGTATTCATTTCTGCTACAGACTACATGGGAAACCCCCAAGTCTATTCATACCCATTCCACTAGGGCAGCCTCCTCTTCCAGAGCCTTCCTCAGAGGAGTCCCCACCAGGGACATCTTGGAATCTGCCACTTGAACCTCTGTCCATACCTTTACAAAGCATTACCACCTACCTCTTTTTTCTAAGATTAGGGCAGGGTTTACCTCTGAAGTTTTGCAGGGCTTGCTGACTGATGCCTATGGCTCTAACCTATCCTTCCACCCCTCTCCTCAGCTTTGGGAATCCTCCCACAGGTGATGACTGCAACAGTGAAACATGAAGAACATAGTACAGTTGTGTACACTTACCAAAAATGTGGATGTTTGAGTGTATTCACTGTTGCAGTCCTGGTTTCCCTCCCTCCATCCCCCTTATATCCTCTTCCCCTAGGGGGACGTAAGCTTCCCACGGTGGCGTTTAGCCACCAGGACCACTTTACCTTATTTCCTTGTGCTTCTGATGGTTTAGGGCAAAAAAACAGATGTAATGACATTGGCTGCCTTGCCTTATAGCACTGAAGACCTGACGTCAGACTACAGGTGACTGCAGCCGATGCAGAAAAACATTGACTCTGGTATTCAGGTCGGCTAAGGGCTACCACAGCAGGGATAACCCACAGGTGATGACTGCAGCAGTGAATTCAATTGAACATTTACATTTATGGTAAGTGTACACAACTGCACTTTCCAACACCCTGCTTTATTGATGGAGTAATTAGCCTGGGTGTCAGTTTTGCCAAAAGGCACTATTATGCAGTATCTACATTTTCAGTCCTGGCCATACTGGCACCTTGCAGAATAACTGGCTTGGCTGATTGAGCTACCATATTTTTCTTCCACATTATATTAACCAGTCTTGACCATTCTCTCCCACTGACCCTCAAATGGCTCATACAGAGTTCAAAGCAGTAATCAAATGCAGGTCATCTGGGTCATAGTCAGGCTTCATCCCTGTATACCACAGAGCTAGAAACTCTTTCTTAATGTGTCAATGAAGTAAGAAAATAAGGTCTATACATGTTAATTTTCTCTTTCAAATTTTATTTCTGCTGTTATGATTTTGCACTCATTCCTAATTGTTAGCTGAGATAGTCTGCCTAAACAAAAAAGCCTCTTTTTAGGGAGGTCAGGGGGAGAAAAACTCGATAGTATGACAACATAATTTGTAAAATAAAATGTATTAACATATGCTTTTCAAACAGATAGATAATTACACATTGACATATGATTAAGTCAGGCAAAAAATGATAATGTCTCGCACATGCACAATATACACAGGTTTTGAGGAGTAGAGCATTTCCTGGTAATATTACAAAAGAATAACGTTAATGAATAACAGTGGAGCACGTAGTTGTAAGGAGCAGTACTGAGATTACATAGGAGATAATGTATTAGCTAAAGTTTATTGTATTGAGATAAGACAGGGAGAATTAGAAAAGTAGATTGTTGCAGCAGTTAAAATAGTGAGAAATACTGATACTTGTAGGAAAGAAGTGATGAGTAAAAGATCTATGAAATTTTCCGAATATGATGATACAAGCAGTGACATTCAATGAACATGAAGAGGGGTTATTTATTATTGTGAGATTATGCTGTTTTTTAAAACAGGTCAGTGTGGTTTGCATGTATTTACAAAACTTGTTTTTGATATGTTTTGGTTTTGTTCAAGATGTACATTAGAGGGTAACTTGTTCAATATTTTAGTTACCTTGTAAGAATATAAATAGTTACCAAAGTAATTATGATGTTTGTACTATGTCACATGTTTTCTGATCTAATAGACTTCTTTGGGACATTTGTTTTGTTCGTTCTGTTGTGAACCAGTCTTAGTTCTGATTGGGAAAGTTCATTATGTACTTATAGACCTCCTAACTGCTTTAATGCTGCACAACAGGAAAAACATAAAAAACTTGCTGCTCTGGACTGGTCCACAAACATAGGTGTTCATAGGTGTGTGCTAGGCTAATAGCCCTGATGCCTTTACAAGCCTAGCCCATAGGATTACCCTGGCATTGTATCACCCGACCTTAGTTCCCAGTACCTCTGTCGAGTAGAGCCACTGGAGTGATCCCTGGGGTGAATTTTCTATTTCCCATCCACTCATCAAGATTTCTCTTGAAGATGTCCAGTGAGGTGCTCTGCTTAACATGTATGGGAGGTCTATTCCATAGCATGGGCAGTCTCTGGGTTATGAATCTGTCCCTCCAGCATGTTCTGTTGATTGTGGTAATGAGGTTGAGGTCTCTGGAGTGTGTAGTGTGGAGGGATTGGGATTTCTTTAGATGTAGCATTTCTAACAGAGCTGGGTCAGATATGGCTTTGTAAGTCAAGCAGATATCGCCTCTAAGTAGGCGATATGAACCAGAATAGTTGGAGTTTTTTGAGTCTGTCCATATAGGACAAGTGTTTAAGGCCTCATATCCTCTTTGTGAGGTACTTTTGCAGCCTCACCAGTTATTGTAGGTGTCTAGTGAGGTACATGCCAAATGGGAGAGTGTACTCAATGATTGGCCTAGTAAGGGAAGAGTAGAGGGAGACAATGACCTCTTTCTTCCTGGATGCAAAAGCCTTAGTAATGAGATGTGCCTCATAGAAGACAGTGGAACTCAGAGGTGATGTACTGGACCTGGAAGTGATGTAATAACTTTTGTTGGACTAACATAGATTTTACAAATACTCATCCTTTCAGACTCACTGTGGCCCTTAAGCAGGAGTTATTAAGTTACTGATGTTAGATAAAATGGCTTTTATTCTGTACAGTGATATGTAGTCATTGGAATGTTGCTACAAACTTAGCTACTTTATGGAAGCCTTGTTCCAGTTTACCCATTTTGGGGTTTTGTATGTTGGTAAAAACAAGAAAAATAATGTAAAGATGGAAGCAGAAACGTATAAGGTGTTTCTAGTGTAGTAATCTCAGAGAGAGATATGTTTTGTTTTATGTGGAATTCCAAGGCTTTTACCACTTTTGCTAACTGCATTATTTATGTGAACCAAAAATATGTGGCCCATGGGATTTAGAATCCAGAATGGACACCTAATAGCAGCTTGTGTCTAGTGTTGTGTGCCTTTGATTAAATTCTGATATTTTCACATTTTATAAATCTAGTCTTTACAGTTACAGCATAATTAATTTCAGATAGCTTTGTAACAATTCAAGTAAATTTCACAATAACTTTCCTCAAGTTTAAATGTATCTATATAACAGTGAACCACCAGAAAGCTTCTCAGAGAGATAATTCCATAAATAAGATATACAGCCCAAGACTTAGCAAACAAGATTGAAAAAAAAATCATGGCAAAATAAAAGAAATATAAGTGAACTGCAACAAGCAGTGACTCTGAAACATATTATAATGTAGCAATGTCGGGTCTATATCAAGTTGTCGAACTCTTAAAAGTTTGAACGTCATATGGTCGACACCATATGATCGAACTTTTAAAAGTTTGAAGGATTCAACGGAGATCTCCGTACAGTGCAGAATTAGAATATTTCCCTTTTCTGCATTGTAGTGCGATCTCGGAGTTGGTATATTTAAAGAGTGGCGGGTGTGGGGGGTTTCCCCCCCACTTTAAACCATTCAGGTAGGTTTTTTCTTTGGTTTATTTTTTTTATTACATTTTCGAACTTTTAAAAGTTCAATCATATGGTTCGACCATATGACGTTCGAACTTTTAAAAGTTCGATTATGTAATATAGACGTGCAAGGTCAACAGTTAAAAGACTTAAAACATCACTCACAGACACTGAAGGAAGATTAACTGAGGAGGAAAGCAAAGACAGTTTTAATTAAAAACAACAAGTAAAACAAAAGAACCAGCTAACACAGCACTGTATAAAACACTTGTTTAATCCAATATAAGATCTAAAAACAAACTAACAAACAATGCTTAAATATAGTCAGGAAAGTTTAAAATCACCTGATCAAGTGACATGACCTCAGCAAGGGTTGTAAAGGTATATACTCATTTAGTCCTTTCCCTTTATCAGATTGGATGTTTGTCAGATTAACATCCATTTAACTTCTAAGTATTCTGTTTTTGTTTTAATATCACCTCCTCTGTCTCCTACATTCAATAATTCCAAAACTAAAAACTTAAAAGAGTGTTCAATACCAGTGTTACAAATATGCTTGTATAAAACATTCCTAGTATCACATCTGTTTATTTTATACAAGAATAGAGTAAAATATGGCAACGGTAGTTGTTTCACCTTTGTTGGAAGTGATAATTATAGGCCATTTAGAGGTGATGAAAATAAGGATGATGGGGAAGAACATTTTTTGTTACTCAATTTTCCCCTTTTTCCTCCATCACGAAGAAGTTAGTAGATAATTTATGGTTTATTGTTTGTTGTGATGATGAATTTGGATCTTTATTTCCTAAGAAAGTCATGGTTTCTTATGGCAGATGTAGTAATTTAAAGGAAATTCTTAATTTTAAGGGTAAAAGGGTATAAACAAAGCATGTGGAGATGTATAAACGTGGTAAATGTAAGGTGTACGTGAGAGTTAGAAATATTTCTGACTCTAGAATCAATGGAAAAAGGTATGTGGCTAGTGATCAGTTCAGTTGTCACTCTTGTGGAATAGTTTATATAGTGAAATACACAGTAACCACACAAGGTGATTTTTGAAAAAATAAAACTAGTAAAATCACCTCAACATCCACAACTCCATGACTACCAGATTTAATAAAAATTAAAACAAAACTTAACGCTTTCACCCATAAATACACAGGGCATCATCAGAGTCAGTGTAATATAAAACCCAGTCCCTTTATATAAATTTAAATCACATGACTAACTCAATTAAGAAATAATTTAAAAGGTTATAACTTCATTAAGAAGGCTAAAACATTATATAAAAGCATTAATCATTACTTCACTAAACAAGACAGCTCATACAAAATACAAAAACATATTTTAACACATATAAAAAAGCACACTTAAACACTTAATACCAGAACAAATGTATAAAATCACATGCTAACAATTTATCTATGTTACATAGAAATATACATATAGCAGTAAAAAATGTACAGTTGCAGTAATTTAATAATGAAACCTGCATAGAGCTAAGTTTCAACACACTGGCTATCGAAAAACAATCTTTAATGTCCGGAGAAACTGTGGCATCAAGTCAAAGTTGCCACATAGTTT
Organism: Protopterus annectens; assembly: GCF_019279795.1. Classification (NCBI taxonomy): domain Eukaryota; kingdom Metazoa; phylum Chordata; order Ceratodontiformes; family Protopteridae; genus Protopterus; species Protopterus annectens. The sequence continues at coordinate 715,831,650 of NC_056725.1, read as the reverse complement.
CTTTTCTCTAAACTCCAAAAGTGTATTTTAATCACACACCCCCATCATTGTGCCTCACTCTATCTACAACAAAAAATATTTTTTTTAAAATTAGTGCAAACCAAGCTGTGACAAAATAAAGTATTAGTCGTTTTCTTATTCTTAATGTCCCTCCGGTGTTCAGCCATTATTTCTCTTAATTTACGGGTAGTCTTCCCTACATAGAATGCTGAACAACTCACACATAGGGCAATGTAAACCACCATCCTTGTATTACTTTTGGAATACGGCCATGGCCATGGAAAGGAGTCTACACAGACAGAATGTTAGTAGCTGCTGTTTTCATTTACTTGTATGTGCTACTGGCTGAAGCCAATGCTGTTGCTGCTGCCAGTAGGCCTAGGCTGTGAAGGAGAAGAGTTTTCAGGCCCCATTTAACTTTTCACAATCTACATGACATGAAAATTGTAGCCCGCTATAGGGTAGATAGGGACGCAATACAGGAACCCTGTGACCTCTGCCATCCTCAACTCAGAGCCAGATCCAGCTGAGGGGAGCCCATCCCAATGGAGACAAAGGTATGTGTAGCTCTTAGAATCTTAGCTACAGGTACCTTTCAAAGACCAACAGGGGACATGGTCGGAGTGTCACAGACATCAGTATCCAGGATCCTCCACTAATTCCTGAATGCTATGCTTCAAAATGCCAGTGGCTATATATATATTTTTCCCATAGTTCTGAGGAGAGGGCCAACAATTTGCAGGAGTTCTATCATGTAGCACACTACCCTGAAATACTGGGTGCCATAGATTGCACACATATAGAACTTAAGGAACCCCCTGGGGAACAGGGTAGCCTCTACATAAACAGAAAGAGCTACCATTCTATCAATTGCCAATTCATGTGTAATGCCAAGGGAATCATCTTCATCATGTGTGCTGGCAACCCTGGCAGTTACCATGACTCACATATCTGACACACCTTCAACCTGTACAAGATGTTTGCTAGGGGGGATATCCCACAGGGTTATTTACTGGGAGATGCATGCTATACACTGTAACTGTGGCTGATGGCACCCATCAGAAATGCACACACACCCATGGAAGAATACCATAATGAGGCACATGCTCCAACCAGAAATTTCATAGAGTGTGTGTTTGGGCTGCTGAAGTCACAGTTCTGGTGCCTAGATACATTTGAGGGAGCCCTGCAGTACACTCCATGGACATGTACAAAAATATTTACAGTATGTGCCATGCTGCACAATATAATCCTGAGGAAACAGCTGCAGCAGGATCAGCAAAGGGAAGGAGCACACATCCCACTACCAATGCCAAGGTCACCACAGCCACTGACAGATGAGGATACAGAGGGGGAACCAGCAACTGCTGTGGATGTAGGCAGATGTAGACATCTTCAGTATGCCCTTGCATTGGCTAAGAGACAATGTATAGCACACTCACTCACCACCTAGGGGCCTAAAACTTTGCTCCTATGTACATACATATTGTAATATTGATGCCAGGCAACGCCAACTCATACAACCTTTACCTCCCTATGTATTTGCTGTGTACTGCTTGTATCAGACAGAGCTGGCCTTGAACTACAATCATGTCAACTGCTGCATTTACAAGGTAAGTCTTGAACCTGGAGTGTATTGTGTAATAATATAAATGAGTGGCATATCCTTCTATTTCACTAATTGGTACTGTAAGCAAGTAACAGGTGGGAGATTGATACAGAAATTATCTTAACATGTGACAGCAGAGACTTGTATGACTTATATTTGTTCAATATTAAGCAGTAGGCCTCAGGCATCAGAAGTCATACTGCTCAAAAGTAGCGATAGGCACTGTATGGCCCAATTTAGCACCATACATTTGTAATGGAAAGTCATTAAAGAGAAAAATTAGAAAGTAATGTTACACATTGCAGTTTCTGACTTCACAACCCTCACAAGATCATTCACAATAAAGTTGGGAAATGTTGATGCCATCAGTTTAACTTTTCAAGGGCAATATAAGTCAAAGGTAAAATAACCAGTTCAACACCACAAATGCAGATATACTTTGTTTGTGTCTTTCAGCTTTTCCCAGTTAGGGGTCGCCACAGTGGAACTCCGGTCCGCTAATGATTGGCAGTGGATTTTTACGTACTGGGTTACCAGCCCTGATGCACAACCTTCAACGAAGGGATGCCCCATTCATGTATGCCTCCACACAGAAGACGCTCTAGCTGAGAATCGAACGGGACAACGTCTTGCTATGAGGTGACAATGCTACCGCAGCACCACCACCGCACAAATGCAGATATACTAAGCACTTTAAGTCAGCTATGCACCCTGAGCATCAGACATAAAGCTTATGCATCCCTGAATCCAAAAGATAGAAAACAGGGATATGGCACAGTTATCACCACTTGTACAGGGTGTTGTGTGGGGGGGGCAGAAGGCCTAAGCTGACACAAAAGGTCAGTTACTGATGTGTGAGAGTAAGGAAGAGAAGCAGACAGACATCTGGATGCACCAGCAAAAGGCCATTGAGACAAAATGAGTTTTAAGCTGCATGGCTGAACCATGTAACTGTCGGTGTATGTCTGTAGGAGTCCTCCAGATGAAATTGGTGTGTGAGTGTCTGCATGAACACAGCCAAGCTCTTTGCTGGCTCAACATCTTGGTATGTTGGACAAGTGTAAGCCATGCATAGTAGAGGTGGCAGTTCATCGCTGTCATCCATGACCATGAGAATTGACTCTATCAGAAGTTGCACTGGCAAGTCCATGCCCACGGTCAGATGCACTGCTACTACCTGAATGTGACTGATATCTGCTGCTTGAGCTTCCTTCACAGTGACACCCAGGGACATGAAACCCATGGCCTGTCATGTCTGGTTGTGGACATCACACTCACTGATGGAGCACTGAAAGTACTGCCACTATGGGACCATGATCAGGCACAGCCACTTAAACTAACAGCAGATGATGTGGCTGACCTATCCCATACAACACTCGTTCCATAACAGACATCTGTCTGTCCATCGCAAACACCTCTCATTCCAATGTGTCATTTATCCAATCCATTGAATCAGCAAAACCATGGTGACAGTCACACATCAGCCTGTGCCACATCTACAACCCTGAGCATTTGTCTGGAGCACCTATGGGAACGTGCTTGTGCCTCCATGATACCCTAAGATATGTTGAGTGGCACAGGAAGAGACACCTGCACCAGGTGGAGGAGGGATAGTAGGTCCCCTTCAAGCACTCCTATCAACCCTCCTGCATGGCACCTCACCCACACTTTGGCTACAGCAAGAGTCAACAGGAACTGAAGCCACTATAGCCAGACTTTCCTGGGCAATGGCCTTGCCCTCCACCTTTCCAGTATCTGAGGGCTCACTGAAATGGGTAGGCATAGGCCTACTGCTGATGGAATTGCAGGGTATGGCTGTATGTCAACCTCAGTGTTAGATTCAACCTCTGCACCCCCTGACTGCCTCTATTTGGTCACCATCACCATCATCAGAATCTGCTGATACACTCACATTAGATGGCAGAGGGCCCACACTTCCACTGTCATGATCACCTGTGATGAAAAACAACAAACACAGGAAAAAGTAATACCTATGCTACTATAGTCCCATATATGCTAACAAACTAGTAGTGGTGCCACTATTACAGACAGTACAGCAATACACACAGCAGGCTTGACAAACAACATCACAGACTAAAATATTTCTTTAAATTGCTCAGCAGTACTGACATAAAAATGTTTGGCTTACCATCTGCAGATGCTATTCCCCTCTGCAAGCCAGATGCTCCTGGAAGAAGTTAAGCAAAAGGTAAGGGTGACATCATCACATGTAACAGTAACACAGGGGTAATGCCTTTTCTCCTTTATATGTTCATTAACTATACTTTCAACAAGAACATGGCTGACAACTCCAACCTAAGCTAGCAATCCTCAATCCCACCCCCAAAAAATCATGTGACAAAAAAGTAATGTATTTATTTCAATTGTTTTACTATACAGCAGTAGTCAGCTGTTGAGATACCAAAGCTTACCTGGAAGCTGATCCTAGGATGTGCTTGCTGTCTCTGAACTGTTGCTCTGACATCCAGTACATGCTGTACTGCACTCTCCTGTGAACTGTCTGGATCCCTGATATTGGCCAGGAACTCTTCATTGGGTGTTAATAGTGGTTCTCTAGCAGGCCCTCCCCTAGTAACCATCTGGCCAACTTTAGCCCTCTCCTCCATGCAGATGTGATCATTTCAGTGGCCATGTCATGCACCTGCTCATATGTCCTGCCATGGCCACCCAAGGCATTCACATCATCAGTCATCAGGTGCCAAACTTGCATCCTGTGTGCCATATCTCCCTGTTCTTTTTTCCAGCAGAAAAACACCACATTACTTAAAGGCATCCATTATCACCTGCTTCTCAGCATCTGTGAAGGGGGGTCTCCAAGGATTGAGATGCCTGGGTGGTATACTCCTAGGTGTCCCAAAAGATGACAGAAGGATAATATACATAAGTATCACATAACTACAAAATAACTGCTTCCAGATAAAATAGAAAAGGTAGCATCTCAGTACTACCTACCAGAGAAACATAAAATAGTCTAGAGATGTAAAATATAAACAACAGTCTGGATGCAAAACAAGGAGAGTAACAATAGCAACATATCCTTGTTTGTGCCATAACAGGAACTCACCTTTGCTCCTCCCCAAAAGAACAGGCAAATGACACATTTTGCTAACAAACCATCTTTGAATGCTAAATGTGCTATCAAAGGAAGTGTCCCTGAAATATCTGTACATATTTAGCACAGAGCATTCCATGTTCACGTATCAATCATGTATACTGTGAAATGGCTTGACAAACATGCCAGTGCCATCAGTACACGTGTAACTAATGCATACAGATAAAAGTGTAAAAGCCTTTGCTTCAGGATTTTTCTTAAATACATTCCAGCATATGCAATATGTAGCTGACAAAATGCAAGCATACATTCTGATCACCATCCCTGTCTCTTGTCGTGTTTGTCTTATTTGTCTGCAACTGCTTCCTTACCTACCCAACTTACCTGACCCAGACATACCTACATCCCTTCCCCAACTTTCCTTTCTCTCTCTGAAATAAAAATGAAATGTCCACCTGTCCTACAAAAAAAATAAAAAAATAAAAATAAAAAATAAAAAATAAATGTCCCATACGTAGCTCTACATTTCACACATATGTCTTATTGGCACACTTCATTCGGTCCAATTGGCTATACAACATGATTGTGTTGTGGTCAGCCCCTCTCTCTAGCGGTGACAGTCCAAATTCAGTTAATATTTGGCACATATGGTCAGTTTACACTGTTAAAGAAAGGATAGCTATGGCTCTTTCCTACCTCTTTCCTGCACATTCCTGTCTTGCTTTCCCCTTTTTTCTTCCCCCTACTAGCTCCCCATTTCACCACTTTAATCTGGTCAAAAAACAGAATCACACACAACACACTTAACTGGCTGAAAAAGCAATGGATCCCATCACGTTTTGGGCTACATGCTTGTGCAGAGGTGCGCATCACCCACTAACATGTAGCAATGGTAAGCAGCGGCAAACAGGTATAGTTAACCCCATGCAGTGCTGCTTAACACCGCTGCGCTATGCCAACAAATAGCAGTGCGTCTCATATAAACAATTCATGTCACTGCATTATTACTCTGTAATGAAAAGAATTATTAGCTACACCTGTATCTGAACCCAGTACCATCTGGCCTCAAAAAGGAATGTATTAATGCATTAACACGTGCTGCCACAGAGTCAAGTTAAGCAGCAGGTCTATTTCATAGACTCAATACTAACTGTCAGACTTTAGCAATGCGGCTCACGATTTCAACCTGCTTAGCTGCAAGCAAACATGTGATCACATGCATATGCACTTTGCTAACCATTGCGCAAACCCACTGCTTGCTGGACTATGGAAATGTACATATTATGATGTATTACTGCTGTTTACTGTCCATTTCCTGTGTATAACACAAAATTGCATGTGGAAACATTACAAACTGAGGGCCCTATCTAACAATATGTCACATATTTACAATACATCCATGTGTTGCCACCCCCACAAACACTGCAATCCTGGTGTCTCAGTACGTTTTCCACATATATATCAACCACACTACAAAATATAATATCAAATGGTGTGTGCGATGCAATGCACATCAATCTGGTAACATGCATTAATGTTACATCATGTCTGTTACATCTGATAGATGTCCTCAAAGAGGCCATTGGGGAGATACATGATAACAAGAGTATCACCTTGTGGAACTTCACCAGGTCAAGGCATTTGACACAAAACCACACTGAGGTATTCATTCAACACTGTCATATGTGGCCATAAACAGCTATATCACCAAATGGGTAGACCAGTGTATCACATTATATGGCATCTCACTATGTTGACATGTGTGACGTGACCTATATCTCAGGTCCAGTGATCAGGTCCATACATCAGGGCTCTCTGCTAGGCCCTTTCCTCCATTAGTTAAGTGATGGACATCACCAATGACATACACATGCTGTGTCCACACAGCTGCCTGAAGGACTACAGATTGTGAGCAATCATTAACTCCAATTGTGTTATCAGTATAGTACAGACAGTAGCAGCACATACCAAACACTACTGCAACAGGCATGACAACACCTGCACTGACAAGAGACATAGGGGATTTGGTAATTCAGGAAACAAACACTCCACCCAAGTATAATGTGGACACCACACCCTATAATCAGACCAATACATATGTGACCCATGTGCTGGGGTAGATCGTAAGTGGTACATCCACCAGCATGTGGTCACACTGCTGACTACTCCCTTCAATGTAACACAAGTACTGGGTATGTGAAGGACATCCACATCAGAGGGCATAATACCTTCATGGTTCTCAGCCTTCATCATACCAATAATTGTGTGCAATGCACCCTTCTGCATGTACCTCCTGACACAAGCAAGGGGAGATTTACCCTTTTCCCCTCTTTAGTGTGATCCTGAAGTTGTTATACTAGGTTGTAGATGGTGCAATTTGCTCTCCGTGAGTTTTTGGCCCAGTAGTTACTTACCCTGGGAAAGAGTTTGACTTTGTGATCGTTTGCTCATGTGAAGTTTTGGCGTTCTCAGCTCAGTTATATGGTCTTCGATTATGTGAAATTGTGGGTATGTAAAGTAGACATGCGCGGGCGTGTGTGTGTGTGTGTGTGTGTGTGTGTGTGTGTGTGTGTGTGTGTGTGTGTGTGTGCGCAGACTCATCTCCTACCACTGTAAATCACATATGGTATGTCAGAGGCATGGGATTACTGGTGGTATTATTCTGATATTGTCCATGATTGTGTCTGTTTTTTGGAATATTTTCCATGAACCTTTAACTGTGCTCACCATGCTGGAGACCTCTTCTGAGAGTACACTCATATTCAGGCATATCAATACACAGTTTCACAATATGCACCCTACCCCAATTGTATGTCAGATCTGATAGACGTCTTCTGCATTATTCATTTAAGGATGCTTATCCCACACAGGCATTCTCCTCATTGTTATGTCACCTTGCGTGACAGCCACATAAAACACATTTTCTCTGTAAAGTCCCCACTGTACCATATAGATATGTGATTGGTGTTGCTGCTACAACCTTATTCCATTGACATGCCCTCTTCTACTGTAGATTAGGTAGTTCAACTGTCCTCTTTCCCTGTGTACATGCCTACAATTCATGTATGTGTCCCTACCAATACAATCACTTCCCCTGAGTGTTCATTTTACATGACAGTGCATTACAGATCATTTACACAGCTTCAGTACACAATGCCAGGAATGGGATAGCACAATACTTTGCACTGTAGGTACACTGTCCTCTACTGTGTTTGGACCATATACTTTGCATTCATACCTATCAGCTGTCCAGATATTTCCAGGATGTCCAGATGCATTCTTTATCAAATTTGTGTCTTTCTGCCATATCACTGGGATGATTTCAGGGCTGATGTGAGTCAGTATTACATACATTTGAGTGATTGTGCAGAATGTCCAGTTTTTGTCTCATATTTTGATCTTTTCCTCATAATATTTTGGTTTCCTGGCAAATCATTGGCATGACATTGCAGATTGAAGTCAGAAACTGATGACAGAAATTTGAGTTTCAAACTTCATGCTGTTAAGGAAGTTCAGGCTACTGTATAACCTATTATTCTATCAACTTTCTAAGTTTGAAAGAACAATATTAAAAATCTGTCCCTATTTTTGGGAATTTGCCCCCGATTATTTATGTCTTTATCCAGATTTCTTGCTCTAACAATTTGAAATGTATGTTTGAGTTTTATTCAAACACATTTCTATGCAACATCTATGTTAAATATGTCCCTATTTCTGGTTAACTGTCCCCCCATTATGTTGACCTTTGTGCAGTTGTGTTGCACAAACACACTGACAGCTATTGGTGATGCCCTGGTGATCATTGTGGCATTTTGCGCAAATCTGTGGACCGTAGGTGCTCTGATTGAAACAGAAGTGATATCCATATTTGCTTACATGATTTTGTGACTAGCAACACTGTTGCCAGCCATGAAACCTAGCTTAGATGAGCTGAGCAGCATTAATATGCATTGAACGCTCCTGCTCGCCTATCCTAATTTTTGTTTTCAGGTAACTATAGAACCCTGTTTATTTTGTGTGCTGATATTTCACTAAAATATGCATCCTGGGAAAGCATATACATTTCATCTTCCCCAGAAGGACTTGCTTTTAATAAATGGCTTTCTGTAGTGTAATATTTTCCTTTCTGTTTGAAGCAGGATAGTGAATAATCTTGATAACAGTTGTTGGCTTATGTTAATAGATGCCAGGCGGACTACAGTAGCTGTGTTACTGCTTATGTTAGTGGCATTAACCATATTATGCTAAAACATATTTTGAACAAACACAAAAATATCACAAGTAGTTACTGCAGGGTATCACATTTTACCAAGCATCGTATTTGTAGTTATGGATAGGGTTTGAACATAGGGCAACATCTGAAAATTCTGTTAAAATTCCTGAGGTCGTCTTACCCAGATCTGGAGGTTGTACTGACATGCAGAAGCATGAAATACATTAGTAACTATTTTTTAGAGAACAATCCAAACATGCAATGTTTCACATCAAAAATTGCCTAAAACTCTTTTGAAAAACTCTATGCCTGATGAAGAGTTTTTCCATAAGTTTTTTTTTTTACTTTAGAAGTTATTTGTTTTCATATGTTTCATGATTTTTTATTGTAATTTTTATTGATGACATGATGCAGGTTGTATTCCTGCAATAATGATGCAGTTTGTATAAATATGTGGTTAAGACCAAAGATAGTTTTGCAGTTAATTCATGAGATTCATAAAAAATGGTGCATAATAGTCCACCTGAGTAATATAATTAGCTGGCTGAATTTATCTTGGTAAAATCTTTCACAGCATTTTAAAATAAAAATTGTTGAACACAATAATGCTCATAAAGATAGTTGTCCTTCAAACATATTTGTTAAATAACAACAGACGTATTCACAGACTATTTTTGAATTTGCTGGCTATGATCATTCCAATTTGTGTGATTCCATTCACACCAGAGTTGCTTTTTGATTATAACTAATGCATGGAATTGGAGTCCTAGTTTCATTGGAGGTTACTAGGGTAGCGACCCTTGAGCCTTTACAACAAAAAGAACACAACACCAAATATCAAGACATTTTACAAGTATAAAAGTGTCTAATACCTATTACATTATGGCAAAATCACAAAGTTTAATTTCATTGGTCAGAAGTACTTCTCTACCATGAGAATTCCATGATTAGTCAAGGTAAGAAATGGTACATTAAAATAATAGTGAGAAAAAGACAGAGAGAGGGGAAAAAAATCAATGCTCCTTAGCTAGAAAGTGAAAACATATCAAAAACATTTACGTTTCTTCCCAAAGCATCATATGACCTTGGATATTAAGCTATTGTAAACAAAAAGCTAGGGACTACATTAAAAAGAACACAGCACCAAATATGAAATAGACAGAAAAATATTTATTCTGAAGGCCAAAACATCAGCAAGAAAACCAAGTTTCATTACATTTAGGTAAAATCTACAGACTAATTAGACATAATGGCATTAGGGTCTATATTAGAACACCGGACATTCAAAATTTCGAGTGTTCTAATATCGACCCATTTTCAGCGAACAACAAGCTGAAAATATCGAAGAGAGAAAAACAAATTTTTTCCTAGGGAAAGAATTAGGTTGTATGTTTCTGTTGCTTCGGTATTTTCAGCGCTGTGGTGGAAAGTTACGGGTCAGGTTCAGGTAAGTGTGTGATTGTGTGGACATGAGGCTTAGGGCGGGTTTAGGTGAGTTAGGGTTAGGGCACGGGTCAGGTAAGTGTGCGATTGTGTGGATGTGAGGGTTAGGGCGGGGTAGGTGAGTTAGGGTTAGGGCGCTGGTGAGGTGACTGTGCGATAGTGGTGGACCTTAGGGTTACGGTTTGGGTTAAGGTAAGTGGATAGTTAGTGGTGTATGTATAGTTTAGTATAGGGTTAGGTTGTAACAGTTTAGGTGTATGCGTGTGGATTGCTGTTTGGTGAGCTTGTGTTGTGTGTATGTGTTTTGGAACAGCGAATTTGTTCTCTAGGAAAAATTTGCTGTTCTGTATGTTCGATGTTTTCAATTTGCGATTAATAGGGTTTGATATTAGAACACTCGAAATTTTGAAAGTTCTGTGTTCTAATATAGACCCTGGCATTATATCATATTACGTAACAGGTAATCACACCTGACATTTTAAGTTTTGTCAGTTGGGTTTTGCTTTCCTGACAAACCCATATCAGGCATGAGTAAACCTGAGTATAACACACAGCAATCATGGCATTGTGGTCTAATGAATGCAATAAATGCTGTCATCAACAATTTTTGTACTATTCCATATACATTATTTTTCAATTTATTCTCTAAAACTGAATTTAAAGTGTGTAGTATCAGCAACAGAATTCTTCCTTCTCTGTACTATTGAAAGGGTACCTTCTAACTGCTGTAAGCTACTTATCCACTTCTATTTTTTGTCTAAATGCTCATACTGGGTTGCACAAGCTTCCACTTAGCTGCACTTTTCCGTTGAGCCCAGGTACCAGCTGCTCTGAACTGAATGGGTTAACACTGATGGCATCACTAGCTCAACAAGTGTCCTTCTGTATTATTTGCCCAGTCTCTGTTTAGCTCCTGACATACATTTATCACTTGTCAACACTGGTCACCATGGAGAGAGAACAGACTAACTTCCCTTATATTACCAGCTTTACAGAATACTATCATCCTTAAATGGAATCCTTAGGCAGTATATGAACTGCCTGATGCTAACTGAAAATGAACTTCTGCTTAACAAGAACAGCTCTGCCTGTGAGAGATGTAAATACTTAGGTGGCGTTCCCCTCAGACAGTTATGTGCACTGAGCTAGTCACTGTCTTAAGCTCACTCACACCTATGTAGCATCCACATACTGCAAACACAAAACTGTCTCATGCTGATGATGCAAAAAATCTCCACCCAAGCATCTTAGAATTCCAAAATCTGTGCATCAGCCTAAATCTACTTCCTGCATGCTGCCCAGCATCAACAGTTCTTAATGAATACACAGTTTACTCTGAATTTACAAAACAAAAACACAGACACACAAAAGGAAGTCACACAACAATATGCCAAAGCAAGTAATGTCCTGCTTATAGGTGACTTCATAGTCACACAGATGCTCCATTCTCCAGGCTGAGCAAAGACTGAGTGACAGTTAAATGCCAGGTTCCTTAATGTCACTGGACCCTCATGTCTCTTCACACTAGATACACATATGACCTTATGAGGAAGTGAAAGATTTGAGGCACACCTCATTGGATTGTATGAAAAAGGATATGATGGTGCACTAAGAATATGCATATGAAATGAGTGTTAAACTAATATTTAGCAGTATCATACCATTGCCAAGAATTATGTCACAATACACAAATTAGATAATTACCCTTAATTATTGGCTTTGCTACTGGTGTCCTTCTACAGGGGTCCAGTATATACCAGTCTGGGAGGAGATGTGTCATACCCTGGCTGCTTTGCTACAGATGGCCTGCATCTCCCCTCATGGCTTCAGTACATTGGCTAAGACATTTGCAAACCCCATAGTGCCTTTTTTATTTAAGGTTAGTCTCCTCAAACTACATGCATAGCCAACCAAAATTAAAAAAATATGTAAAGGTAGCACTACTCAATGCTAGAAGCCTTAACAAAAAGTTTTATTTCTTATAGGTACTCCTAATCCTTGAAACTGTTGACATATGTGTAGTTTTTAGAACAGGGAAAACATCACCACAAGGCAAGGGTTTATGCCTACCACTTCTTCATATCCAATACCAAAGTGGACAGTGTAGTTGGAGGTGATGAATCAGTGTTGATAATAAAGCAGTTCATCTCCAGACTAATACTGCAAGACAATGACCTCAAACCCCTACACATCCATCTCACAATAAGTAAAACTATGCATCAATCGTAGCCTTCTGTACCACTTACTCTATTACACTGGCTGACCATAAGGCATATTTGTACAAATTAAAACCCCTCCACATAGAACCAAACACTAGCCTCTTGGGTGACTTCAACTATCATTCCATTAAATGGGGAACCTGCACCATGACAAATAATTATGCACAGAAATTCCTGGACTTCTTTAAAGCCATGTCTTTGGACCAACTAGTCCAGATCTCAAGGATGGGGTTCAAAAATATTGAACCTGGTCCTCAATAATATACTCTTGTTAGGATTTAAACTAGTTGGTCCAAAGAATACCTTTAGTTAACAAATCACTGGTCATATCTGACCACCATGGTGTAACACTATCTTTAAGTGTAAGACCTGAGTTACTTTGGATGCCATCTATCTTCTAAGGCAAATGTACCCCAGCTAACTGATGACCTGATGAAATTCAAACTCTCTCCTCATCTCAATGACCCCACATCACACAGGCATCTCCACTAACAAAGTCTTTGCCCATTTCTAACCTTGTATTTTGGCCCTGGTCCCCTTAAGACAGAAATAGAGTGCTACATACAAGAATAAACCAATTTGGTGGAACCCCAGTATTAACAAACTATAAATAAGAGGATGAAATTCATAGTAAGTAAAAGCAAACTCCCCAACAGTTAGTGAAGAACTCAAATATATCCAAGGAAAGAAAGAAATAAAATTAAATCCTCCAAGTACAAACTGAGAATTGCCATGCAATCCAAGGATAACCACAAAGCCTTATTCTGCTATGTCACAAACCTTAAAAGTAATACTCAGCAATTCTCTGAGTTACTACTAATTAACACTATGTACCTGTCCCCTGAAGACATTGTTGATGTATTACAGGACAAATTCAGCTCACAGCTTCTTCCCTTATCTCTCCCTATTTATCCACAGGACATCAGCATGCCTATTTCACCTACATCACCAGCCTGATCACTTTGAAGCAAGTCCTATATGCTTTCTCCAGTGGTAAGAGTACCAGCTCCATGGGTCTGATAATGTGCCAGGTTGTCTTCTTATTAGTGCCAACCATTATCTGTCAGAATCATTGTTTAGTCCCTTCAATTTCATTGCCTCAACTGCATTCTTGCAGAGTTATGGAGAACTGTTGTAGTTATCTCATTCCACAGTGGGGAACCTAATACTGATCCAGACAACTATAGACCTGTATGCCTTACCAGCATTATCTATAAAGCAATGGAGTGCTTCATTATGGACCTTATTAACAAGGGCCTAGGCAGTTTGGAAATGTAGACGCAAACCAGTCTGGGTTTGTTAAAGGCAGATCCTGCCTCTTAAACTCTGTAGCTTTTTTATGAACAGGCCACTGGTGAATTAGACTTACAACCTAATCCAATTAAATGTAAACCCCTGTGTTATGTGCCAGCCTGCTTCAGTTACTAAACCCGATCTATTAATGTCGGAAGCATACTCTTATCTAAAAGACAGCCCCCACAGAGATTAATCCTGAGACCACTCCTCTTTTGATATCTGTTTCACTGAACTGAAGCTAAATGCCAAAAAATGCATTATTGTATCCTCTGGGAAGTCATCTACCTCAGGGAAATATCACATTGACAACATGGCCCTAAGAATTGACCCAGTTTTTCAGGATTTGGGAACTTAAGTGGACAGTGACCTAACTTTTGACCAGCAAGTGTCCATTTTCATAAGAAAGTCCTTCTGTATTGCACAGCTTATATAAACAAAGGGATTATGTCTCAATCTTGGGATGCCATTTGTCCCTTTTACTCAGCCCTCATTATAGGTTCATGGGGTAGGTAGTAGGCTATTGGCCCTAAGGCCTATATAAGCCTAGCAAAAAGGTACCCTGGCTTTCGCCACCCAAGAAAATTATTTTCCTGTGCCACTGTCAAGCAAAGCCACAGAAGTGATTCCCGGGGTGAATTTCCTATCTCCCATCCAATCATCAAGATTTTTCTTGAAGAGTGCTAATGAGGAGCTTTGTTTGATATAGATAAGTAGTTTGTTCCAGAGTATGGGAAGTCTCTGGGACAGGAATCTATCCCTCCAGCATGTTCTGTTTATTGTGATGACAAGGTTTAGGTCCCTAGAGCATGTAGCTCAGAGAGACTGGGATTTCTTTAAGTGGAGCATGTCCAAAAGCTCTGGGTTTGACATAGCTTTGTGTGTTAGGCAGAGATCGCCTCTGAGTAGGTGATATGCGACGGAGTAAAGCTGCAGTTTTTTGAGATGGTCTGCATAGGGCATCTGTTTGAGGCCAGTAATCCTCTTTGTGAGGTATTCCTGCGGCCTTTCCAGTTGTTGTAGATGTCTTGTGAGGTACATACCAAAAGGGGCGTTGTACTCTATAATGGGTCTAATGAGTGATGAGTAGAGGGGAACAATGACCTCTTTTTTCCCTGGATGAGAAACCTTTTGTGATGAGGTGTGCCATGTAGAAGGATTTCCTGACTACTGTAGCAATGTGATTATCAAAGGAGAGACTACTGTCCACCTGTGTCCCAAGATCTCTTATCACACTTTCGGTGTTAAGTAGACTACCGCCTATGTGGTAGTTCATAGGTACAGAGTTTTTACCAAAAGGGATGACAATGCACTTTTTGGCATTGAGCTTGACGCCATGGCTTTGACACCAGGCATCTGTCTCAACGAGGCCCTTTTGTAGGATGTCCACATCTTTTGGAGTTTTGAGCATGGCTCCTAGTTTGCAGTCATCTGTGAACTTCGTTAGCCAAAGACCTTCTGTATTAGCCTGTACTTCAGAGAAATAGATGCCAAACAGGAGAGGACCCAGGACTGAACCCTGTGGTACTCCACTTGTCACTGGTCTGAAGTTGGATTTGGAGTCTGCTACTTTCACAGT
Source organism: Protopterus annectens (assembly GCF_019279795.1). Lineage (NCBI taxonomy): Eukaryota > Metazoa > Chordata > Ceratodontiformes > Protopteridae > Protopterus > Protopterus annectens. The sequence continues at coordinate 715,816,221 of NC_056725.1, read as the reverse complement.
GTGGGTTCTGTCAGTGAGCCAGTTGGAACCCATTTTGTGGCATAGGGATTTATACCTATTTTAGTGAGTTTATCTATAATTCCAGAGTGGGGGATTGTGTCAAAAGCTTTGGCAAGATCTAGATAGGCTGTGTGAACCACCATACCCTTATCTACAGCTTTGGTGACCACTTCAAAGAAGTCTATCAGGTTTAGGAGACATGATCTGCCTTTTACAAACCTGAACTGAGTGGGGTCCAGAGTTTGGAGATTACCAATGTCGTTGTTTATAAGTTCCATGATGATACGTTCCATGGCCTTGCAGACCAGGCTTGTCAGGTTAATGGGGCAGTAGTTTTCTGGGGTCCATGGTGGCTCCTCCTTTGTGGAGTGGGATAACTGTTGCTGTGCACCATTAAGTGGGCACATAGCCTGAGGTGAGGCTATGATTGAACATGGTACTTAGGTGGGGTGCCATTCATTCTGTAGTTCATGTAGAATGCAGCCTGGGATGTTGTCAGGTGCCATGCATGCTGTGTTCTTGGCTTTGGAGAGTGTGTTTTTTACCTGTGCAGCTGTGATTACAGGAACTTTGCGTTCTTCCGGTATAGAGATGGGCCCTTTAAAGGATGAGAGGGGGGGTAAGGTTAGCACTGAACCTATCTGCCAGGATGTTGGCAATATCAGTTGGTTCTGTATATTTAGTGCCATTGTGCTGTAACTCAGAGCCGATCTGACTGTTGCCATTGAGATTTTTGACATAGCTATAGAATGCTTTGTGGTTGTCTTTAGAGTCAGTGGTGATTTTGTTTTCGTAACTAGTTTTGGAGGATTTTATGAGGGATCTCAGCTTCTTACTGAGGCTGATCAGGGAGTTCCTCCAATCATGGGATTTTACTCTTTTTTGCAACAGTTTCTTTCTTCTGTTGCAGAGTTTGTTTATGGCAGGGGACCACCAGATTGTCTTACTCTTTTTGGAGGATAGCATCTTGGTTCTGTTAGGGATTGCATGATCCATGCACTCATGTAAGTGCTTATAAAGTGCATTTGTGTAGGATTCAGCAGTCATACCTCTACTGTCCAACAGCATGGGTGCCGTGAAGTTTGCCACTTCTGTCTTAAGAAGAGTGAAGTTGACTTTGGAGAATTTTTTACAGTGGTTTCCCTAATGGGGGGTGGGTGAGGGATGTGGATGTCTAGGGTGATTAGCTTGTGGTCAGATCTGACCAACAAGGAATTGACCTATGGAGTGGAGCACCAGTTGCCCATGTTGGTAATAACCAGGTCTAGGATATTGCTGCCTCTGGTGGGGGTGTGGATAAGTTGATCCAAGGCATTGGAATTTATGAATTCCAGAAAATGTTGAGCACAAGAGCTGGTACATGAGTAGTTTTCACAGTTAATGGTGGGGTAGTTGAAATTGCCCATTATTAGGGTGTTAGGGTGTACCCTAATTTTTTCCAGTGTATCAAGAAATGAGGAGTGGGAATCCTGGGGCATGGTGGGGGATCTGTAGAAAGCTACAATTTGGATTGTGGTCTTGCTTAGAGTTAGTTGCACTTGGATAATTTCGGATGCATTATGCTGAGCAACTAGCCTGGAGGTGTGGCTATCATTAATGAATATGGACACGCCTCCCCTTTAGTGTTTCGGTCCAGGTTAGGTGGCCGAAAGGTGTGGTATGAATTATAGCCTGGAAATGCCGGCGTATTCTCTGGAGCCTTGAACCAGGTCTCTGTCACTGCATAGATGTCGATGTTCTCCATTTTAAGGAGTGCCTTGAGTGAGTGCATTTTGAGGTTTAGACTTCTAGCATTGAGTAGCAATACCCTCAGATTTTGCTTGCTTGTACCTGTTATGGTAATGAATTTGTCATTTGAACCTTGCCTAAAAAAGGCACTAGAGCCTTAGTCAGTATCTGGAATCCCAGGAGCGACAGGTGCAGGCCATCTCTGGCAAAGCATCGTGGTTTGTCGATCATGTCACCCCAGGCAGACAGATACTGGATCCCCTTAGAATGACACCAGAAGCTTAGCCAATTGTTGAAGTTAATCATTTTGTCCTTGTACTGTGGTATCATTCTGGGTGATGGCAGGATGTTACTCAGGGCTAGGGTCATACCTGCCTGGGCTACAAGATCGGACAGCTCCTCCATGTCCCTTTTCATGTAGTCCGGGAAGGTACATCTCAGGTTATTCACACCAACATGGACAATGACAGAGTCATATTTGTACTTGTTGTGGATTGACCTGAGTGCATGCATTATGTGGTGGATCCTGGCACCCAACAGGCAGCTGACAGTAACTTTCTCCTTGTTTAGCCTGGTGAGTGGAATATCAGTGTGCCTGACTATAGAGTCACCTATGACTAGAGTGTTGGGTACATTGTTATGCCTTATGGGCTGTGGTTGAGTGGCACACTGAGTTTGTGGGCTATGCGTCATTTGGGTTGTGTTGGGGGGGGGGTAGAGGTTACTTGTGTTTCTGCTTTGGAGGTCCCTGTGGCAGGTTTTACTGAGAGCCTCCATGAACGTAGGTGTGTGTTTTGTGTTTCTATGTGTGTGTTTTGGTGGTGTAGGTTTTGAGGGACTATGTGATGAGTGTGGTGTGGTGCAAGTGATTACCTTCTCCTCTTGACTGTCTAGTCCAGTCTTGGGTGAAGAGAGCTTTGCTTCCAGTTTGGCTATATAAGTGCATCTCTCACAGGTTGTAGTGTTAGGTGGTAGGAGGAGAGGGTTGTCTGTGTACATGAGGCAATTGCTGCATTGCCCCAAGATGCCCAGATTCATCAGGTAGACAGAAGAAAACACCAGGAGCTGACCCTTAGACATGCCTGGATAGGTGCTTATTTGTTAAGTACTAGAAACTGTTTTAGTTTGTCTAGACAAGTGAAGAAAGTTGAGTGCTGTAGTAATTTGTAGCTTATTTAGTGCTTACGAGTTCTGAACAAGTGCTGAGCTCAAAAAAAACAGACTTTAGTGCTGAAACTAAAAAAACTGGCTAGTTCTAAGAAACAAAATTAAGCTAGAAGGCTTCCCAATGACACAGAAAGGCTTGGGGGCTTAGAAGCCCACAAACAGTCCTGGACACAGCAAATCTGTATCCAGACTAGACTACCCACAGGAAAGGCAGGAAACAAGCTTAGAATTTTTTTTTTTTTTGTTAAGTGGAAAGAGAGAAAGGAAGAGCAGAAACTAAGAGGATTGGCCTTCTCAAATGTTCTGCCTATATTAGGTAGAATGAGGTAACACCGGGAGGAGTGTCCCTGATCAAATTTACAGTAGGGGCGGGCAACTGCAAAGCCACCAACTATAAGAACAGCATACAAATAGGGAAGGAGGGTGGGAAACAAACTGCAGAAATGTTTCACACAGCAGAAACGCAGGAGTGAGCCTTTAAATGAAAGCTTTAAACAGATAAAGGAGCCTCTAGAGAAGCTTTTAACTGCAAACAAGTTCTATAACACACTCCTTGGCAGGAGATCAGAATTAAACAACCCAAACAGATGCTTAATAAAAGTGGACAATTTCCAGTTAATACCTCACACATAGTGAAACTAGCTAGAAAAGTATACAGTAGACAAAGTGCTATAAATAACTCAAAAAAAATAAGCAAAAAAACAGGTTACTTAATGCTATATATTATAGATCTGAGTTTGCTCAGTGTCTTTCCTTTGATTAGCTCAGTGTGAAATTTCAGAAACACTCACAAACTTACTTTCTTAGGTAACAGAATGTTGAAACCTGAGACAACTTAAAAAAAAAGCTCAAAAGAACCAATGAGGTGCTTACTCTAAGCTGTAGTCCAGGTGATCCCAGTCAGCCAATGACCATAAACAATCCCCTCTCACTGAAATGCCTAATGACTTTGGCTAAACCAAAATGTCCTTGAATATGTGCTCAGACACACAACCTCAACAAACACTAGGCCCAAACACAGGCCACATATTAGACCAGTCATTGAGTATAATGCCCCATTTGGCATGTATTTCTTCAGACACATGCTAGAGATGGAACACCCATAGGAATTCTTTACTAAAAGGATACTAGGCCTAAACAATATGTCCTACATGGACCAATTCAAAGCTCTGTCACTATACTCTGAATCCTACAAACTGTTAAAAGTGACCTGTGTCTGACATACAAGTCATCCTCCAAACCAATACTGATGGACCTACTGCACATCAACAAGTCAAATGGCATCCAAAATACTTGGTTTGTGGATCCAAACTTCTTCTGCAGCATCACTAGGATGGTTTGGAGGGACAGGTGTATCTCACATAGGATACTGTTGCTCTGTAGCAGACTCTCCATCCATGTAAATCAAAGAGCATCCCTGTCCATATTCATGTGCAGCTTGGATCTATGGATAAGAAACAGAAAATTTACCCCAGGACTGCTACCTGTATTACTAATGGACAGAAACAGCTCTTAAATTATTTATCCAGTGCATGGGACCTTGAAATTATCTAAAGTATTTTTATTTTTATTTATTTAACATTTGTTTACCAGGAAAGCCTGACTTGGAACAAAGTCAATTTTCAGCAGACGCCTGGGGAGAAATGCTGCAGACACATGTCTTTGTAATGTGGGAGGAAACTGGAGTACACTGAGAAAACCCACACGAATGCAGGGAGGACATACAGATTCAGCACAGAAGGCACTCTAGCTGAGAATCGAACCAGAGAACCTCTTGCTGTGAGGTGACAACACTACCGCTGCACCACTGTGCCATATGATCCCAGTTATTCTCACTAGAAAAAAATATAATTAAAAAACATGGGATGGGTAAGGCTAATCTAACACCAAATGGGACAGGTTAATTCAAGCATTAAAAGGGAAACTGGTTAGGCTTAAAATGACCCACAAGGGCAGCTAGCCTATTACTTACTTATGAACCTATAAGAGACCTGGGTACTTATGTGGACAATTCTCAATCATTTAGTAATCTAGTAATCGTGTTTCCACAATAGTCAGGAAATCCTTATATCTGGCCCAGTTAATTTGCAAGGGAATGTCTTCAAGATCCAAAGAACTCATCCCGCCACTGTACTCTTCCCCTAGCAGGCCCATCATTGAATGCAATCCATGCATGGGTATGTGTAACGCCTCTACACTGGCCCAGTAATCAAGGAGCCTCAATCATCACCACTGGCAACAGTGAGAGATGTCACATATTAATTGGTGGCAGTAGTGGGATACCTACATTGCATATAAATTGAGAGATAGTGGTGAGCTAGCCACATCACATATTAATTGGCCTATAGTAGTGTGGATTTTGTATTCCTATAGCCTGTGTACAGTGGTCACTAAACGTGTTTGTACTCTCAATCAGCCATGCAGTGAACATTCAGAGTTCATATCACAATTATTTTATTTATTTTATTTTTTTTGTTAGTTTAGGTAGTCAGGGAGAGCAAGCAAGCATGTCAGCAGAGTAGTATGGCAAGGACCAGTTGGCTGAGATGTGCCACGTTGAAGGACTGGTGCATGCCAACCTGACTAAAGCAGACATGATTGCAGCTTTAGTCACAGCTGCATCACAGAATAGCAACCAGGAGGGAAATCAGAAAGGCCATGGAGATGTACAACTCTCAGAAAATGGACAGCTCAACCTTTCCACAAAGGACTTAAAAATCCATCTGGAGTTAAAGACACTGGAGTTGGAGGCCAAACATTTGGAAATAAAAGCAGCAGAGAGACCTAGACATCTGGAGGCATAGGAAAATGGGAAACTGCAATGTCTGCAGGCTGAGGAGAATGAGAGGCACAGGCAACATGAAAAGGAGATGCTGACTAACCAAACCCCAGAAGCAACAAAGGTCAGTAAAGTTCTTCCACAATTTACAGAGGGGGATAATTTTGATAGTTTCATTCATATGTTTGAGAGGGTATGTAAACAATATAATGTTGTCCAAGGGGTCAGGGTACGGTTCCTGACCCCCTTACTCCATGGTAAAGCTGTAACTGTAATTTTTAAGATGTCTGATACTGATTGTTTAAATTATAATGTTGTAAAGAACTGTTTTCTAGAATATTTTAAGTTCACACCTGAAGATAATAGGAAAAAGTTTCATGAGCATAGACGCAAGTCAAATGAAAGTCTGTGCAAATATGTTGCTGAACTAAGCATTTAGTTTCATAGGTGGGTGAGCCAACCTGACTAAAGCAGACATGATTGCAGCTTTAGTCACAGCTGCATCACAGAATAGCAACCAGGAGGGCAATCAGAAAGGCCATGGAGATGTACAACTCTCAGAAAATGGACAGCTCAACCTTTCCACAAAGGACTTAAAAATCCATCTGGAGTTAAAGACACTGGAGTTGGAGGCCAAACATTTGGAAATAAAAGCAGCAGAGAGACCTAGACATCTGTAGGCATAGGACAATGGGAAACTGCAATGTCTGCAGGCTGAGGAGAATGAGAGGCAGAGGCAACATGAAAAGGAGATGCTGACTAACCAAACCCTAGAAGCAACAAAGGTCAGTAAAGTTCTTCCACAATTTACAGAGGGGGATAATTTTGATAGTTTCATTCATATGTTTGAGAGGGTATGTAAACAATATGATGTTGTCCAAGGGCTCAGGGTACGGTTCCTGACCCCCTTACTCCATGGTAAAGCTGTAACTGTAATTTTTAAGCTGTCTGATACCGATTGTTTAAATTATAATGTTGTAAAGAACTGTTTTCTAGAATATTTTAAGTTCACACCTGAAGATTATAGGAAAAAGTTTCATGAACATAGACGCAAGGCAAATGAAAGTCTGTGCAAATATGTTGCTGAACTAAGCATTTAGTTTCATAGGTGGGTGAGCAGATGTCAGGTCACCACTTTTGAAGGGCTGGCAAACCTTTTGGTGAGGGAACAAGCCCATAGCACTTTGCCTGATGACATGAGAATCTGGTCAGCTGATAGACAATGCACCACTGCAGATGAGTTGGGGAGGAAGAGAGACCTATACCTAGCAAGCACGGCATCACTGCACAGGAAAGGGACATCTAGTGCTGCTCATGGGTCTAAGGGAACCCATGATGGATAGTGCAGACTGCCCCAACAGAGTCTGCCAGTAGCAGGGGAAGCCACTAGTCCAGGTACATGTCCAGGACCAAAGGTGAAATGTTTTAAATGCAACCAGTGGGGCCATGAAGTATATAGATGTCCACAAAGGCAAGGTGAGGAATAAAAGGTGGGAGAGCCAGTAAGTGGGAATGATAAAATGCCAACAGTAGGTTGTCTCGAAACAACAAGGGTACCAAACTACCACCCTGCAGATGCCCTGATAGGGAAGACTATTGATAATGCTGTACCATGTGTGCATGCAGTCATGCTTCGAGACAAGCATGTGGGTCTGGTAGCCTGGGGGAGACCCAGACAGACTGCACACTTGCAGCCAGGACTGGTGAGGTGGTTATTTCAGGGAGGGAGCTACCCTGTAGCAATGAGACTGAAGGTGAGCCACAGCTGCTTGTGGGTACTGATGTTCCCTTGAACAGCGTGACTGCAATGGCAGAGGTGAGTAGTAGTACCAGGCTGACAGTGAGGCACCGCTGTCAGAGGATGCCAGACTTCCTGTGGAAGGGGAGATGGTAAGGGTTGCAAAGAGAGAGTTGAGACAGGCTCAGCTCTCAGACCCTACATTACAAGGCCTGAGGGAGGTAGCTAGTGAGGCACCTGATTCTCAAGGGAAGGGGAAATCTGTATTATGGGGCAAAGGGTTACTGTATAGAGAGTGGACCCCTTAGGGAGGGCTAGAGAGTGATAGAATACAGCAGTTGCTAGTGCCCAGAGCCTACTGTTTGGCACTTCTAGCCATAGCCCATGATATTCCCTTTGCAGGTCATATGGGCATAAAACGTAAAAAGAAACATATTATGCTGAATTTCTATTGGCCTGGGATTTCCAGAGATGTAACATGGTACTGCAGGACCTGTGAGCAGTTCCAAAAGATAGTCAGGGCAGGAGACAAGGTGAAAGCTCCTTTGATGCCTTTGCCTGTGATTGAGGAGCCATTTCAGAGGGTAGCTATGGATATTGTGGGGCCTCTGAGAAACCCAAGTTTCACAGGGAAAATGTATATCCTAGTGGTAGTAGATTATGCCACCAGATACCCTCAGATGGTGGCTCTGTCCCCCATTGAGGCAGAAAAGGTGGCAAATGCTTTGTTAGAAATTTTCAGCCGGGTAGGTTTTCCAAAAGAAATACTGACTGACAGAGGTGCCAATTTCATGTCAGACCTGCTGGTTTGTCTGTGGAAGTACTGTGGGGTGAAGCACCTAAAGACCACCCGCTACCATCCCCAGACTAATGGTCTTGTTGAGAGGTTAAACTCTACACTCAAGACGATGCTACAGGCATTTGCAGACAAGTTTAAGAGGGACTGGGACAAATATCTGCCCCATCTGTTGTTTGCTTACAGAGAGGTGCCCCAGGAATCCACAGGATTGTTACCATTTGAGCTGCTGTATTGGCATAGAGTGAGGGGACCTCTAGATTTGATTTGAGATTAGTGGGAGGGTGAGTGTGAATCCCACAAGGAGTCTGTTGTGGCACATGTCCTAAACCTCAGGAGAAGGCTCAGGGAACTCATGAACTTGACCCAGGAGAGCCTGGCAGAAGCTCAACATCAGAAAAAGGTTTGGTATGACAGGAATGCTTGAGCTAGACAGTATGCTGTAGGGCAACAGGTAATGGTTCTCATTCCTGTCAGATACAACAAGCTACAGGCAGCTTGGGAAGGACCCTATAAGGTGGTAAGGATGGTCAGTGATGTTAACTACATGGTAGAATGCTAGGCAGGAGGCAGGGGCACAAATTGTAACATGTTAACATGATGAAACCTTACCATGGCAGGGAGGCCATTGTACTAAGTATTTGTAGTGAAGGCAGGAGGAGTCTGTGGGTGATCTATGGCTACAGGGAGCCAGCCAGGAAAATCCGAAATTACTATGATGGAGTCCAGGTTACAAGCATATATGACAGTGCAGCACCGCTTTGGGGTTATCAATGCCAATGCAGATGGGCTCTCAAGACAGGGAATGTGGTAAGGTATTCCCAGATAGGCTGAACCCTCTCAAGCAATGTTTCTCAAGGGTCACTTGAAAAATTAGCTTGAGTTTTCGGGGAGAGGAGAAATGTGACACCAGGGAAATACTGCCAGTCCAGCTATCTGGAATTTCGTAAATAATTATAAGTCACTTGAAAATATTAATATGATTTATATAGAAATGGGATACTGCCAGTCCAGCTATCTGGTATTTTGTGGATAGTCTTGTGTCATTTGTGAATATAAATATGATTCATATGCTTGTCTTACAAATGTAAGAGAACTATGTTATGTGTATATTAAACTATTGGTGCAGTAGTGTGTGTTGAACTGTATGTTATGTACTGAGCTTCAAGAATGTGTCCACAATGTACCCTACTGGAAAAGAACAGAAATGTATATAAAATATGTACTTGTGAAAATGTATGTTTTAGTAGTAGAAGCTGCAACATACAGAGTTAACTTGCAAAACTTCAAGAAAATAAGTGGAAATTGTTTTACAATTGTGTTATCTCAGTTTTAGTGGAGCAAGCAGACACAATGTCTAGAGCTAGAGGTTTTCCTGTTGTCTTGAAACAGTAATAATTACTAGGTTTCAAATGTAAAAGTGTTTTTATTGCTCTATGACTTCCTAGCAGCTGCACGCTTCTGAGAGATATGTATTTTTGACACAGAGGTATTAAATTCTAAGTATCTGTTTAGCCTGGGAACTGAGTTCTGGTGACAAAGAGTGATGTCATCCAAGCTAACTCAGCAGTTATGTTGATTATTAATTTAAGAACTCTCTCAGAGAAAGTCTGTGCATTTTGCATCTTGTCTTGGACCTAGAAACACCCATTTCAGCACTTCTGCCTGCATCTTCCTCTGTAAGTATGTCTAGTGTACAGTAATTTCTTTTAGATATAGATAGGAATATAGTAAAGATTAGTTTAGGTGTTTTCTGTATTTATTTGAGATTGTCCTGCAATGTTGTTTTAAAATATTTCCTGTGATTCTGAATTCTGTAGTTACTGTGTTGTTTCAGTATTGTCTTGTTCTTTTATTATTTATTATTAAGTATATTTAAACTTTTTAATTGTGGCTGGTTTGTTTAGAGATATTTATTTGGTGGCACTGTATAGGCCACTCCTAAATAGCCTTGGTCTTGGTCACAGTTATCATTTGGATTAATAGTAACATTACACAGTAAGATTGGGCACCCTTTGGTAACGGCCTTAAAAGTAGTTGATAAGTAGAGGTTGGTGGCAGCTGGTACTACTTTAGAGTCTGGGCAGAAGAGGACATAGCTAGTAAACCTGTGCTAGCCTTTCCCAGGTGTGTGTTTGTGTTTGTGTATAAATCAAACCTCAAAGTGTGTGTGTGTGTGTGTGTGTGTGTGTGTGTGTGTGTGTGTGTGTGTGTGTGTGTGTGTGTGTGTGTCAGCTATTTGGGCAGAAGCAGTGGTTGTGCAGAGAGGGTGCTGGAGGTTTTGGCTTGGCCACTCAGCCGAGATCTCAGCCCTATAGCTGTGCCAGTGGGGAGTCTTATTGGGGTTGTGGAGAAAGAGGCAGAAAACAACCCCAGACTGACTGTGATCTCTGTGTGCTGTTAAGGGAAATTGTACTCTACTGTGTGTGTACTTGTCATCCTCTCATTGTGTACGTCCCTCACTGGTGCTAATGGTGAGGATTGAGGCTCCTTGATTACTGGGCCAGTGTAGAGGCATCACAATATGTATAAATTGAAGCATATTGCTCAACTGGAAAGGCCCCAAAGATAACTTGCCAAAAAAGAAAAAAAAACAAAGACCTTAAATCTTTCAACTATCCTGATTGATCAGCACAATTATTATATTCTGTAGCATGTAGGCTGCTCTGAGGTGACTTACATCTTGCATTTCGAACAAATACTGTATGGCCTTCTTTTTTTTTGCAAAACCAGCAACTCTACAAACACCCACACAAGAGAGCTAAATCCATACCAAGAAATAAACAAGACTTATTGAAGAGATCTATTTCTGAGTCAACATATCCCCAGCCTATGGAGATAGTTACCACTATAGGTCAAACAAATTATTAATTTGACTACTTTTAAGGCTAATCTTGATGTCTGGATGGGTAGACCCACATTTATACTAGGTTTGTCATTTACACCCCTGCTGAATTTGGGAGGTATGCAGTATTAAGTGCTTGGAAAGGCATTCATAATCTGTTAAGTGTTTTCTTTTAAGTAGTGAGAAGCAGCATTAATGTTGGTTTGTATATCATATTCTGTGTATATTGAAGGTTTGTATTCTGCTGATTAGATTTTACATGTAAATGGCTAATAAATAAATTTATACAAAAAATACACAGGTAAGTATGCCGTCTTAAAGGTTTATATGATCCCTGTTATTGCTTGCCTAGTATTGTTCAAATGTAAACTAAATCACCCTCCTCATCACTTAACAAATCATATTCAGCATACTCCATCCAAGTCACTAGCTCTCATTGTACTGTACTTATTACACCAACAGACCTATCATTATCACTCTCATTAGCCCGATCACTGTTACGTAGCCTATCTTTACCCTTTCTTCAATTCACCATACCTTTACTAGCACTAAACAGATATATTTATTCATTTTTAGTTTCAACTTTTTTACTGTAGCTTTTTTTTCATAAGTATAGGCTTGCCCTAATACTTAATACTTTCTTCTTTAATCCCTCCCAATTTACTATAGTCTTGGGTGGTAGCACAGGCTTGCTTTTATTTATATTTTTTGTACTAATCAAAATAGATTTTAATGGCCGCTTAGGATGGTATTTATATTGAATTTCTTAACAATTTCTTAATTGACTACAATCCTTCTCTATAATCTTTAGTGACACTGGAAGTAAAGGATTCCCCTCATTTTCTTCTCTCTACCACTTACAATACCTTAATGTGGCAATAAATACTTGCATCAGACTTAGATCTTTTTATTTAATTACTTTCCTTTTTCACTATAGCTTTTGGTAGCAGCCAAAACTTGCCAATCATTGAATACTTTTCATTTTCTTGCATACTCTTTATAGCCTTTTGTGGCATTTAAGCCTTGTTGTTACACCATCGTCATTATATATTGTGGTTCCCTATCGCAATTAGTGACAAATCATGTAATTTACATCTGGAACATAGAGCTGTCCTAAACATCTGAGTATTCAAATTTGGCATGTCCAAAATGATTTAGTAAGCCCAAACATCACTAAAGAATGCCTAACTAAATTTTATCTCTTAATAATTAAACTTATCAGGTGACATTAATAAATTCTGGGTCATGGCTGTCAAATCAGCTCCCTCTATACAACCCATCAAAAGGATTTAACTTTGGTCTATTCAACACTAGCAACTTAAAACAGATGAATGCAGATAGAGGACTGCCTGCTACAAGAACGGCTCAATGCCATGGCCATAACTGAATTACAAGGAAAAGGTAGCTTTTGGCCTTCAACATACTGGATAGCTGCCGCCAATATGCAGACAAAAGGCCAAACTCCAGTATAGGTGGTAGAATCTTACTACTCATTAACAAACAAAGAACAATAACTGTTACTAGTTTGAACTAAAAAGACCTAGTTTGAATATGTCCACAATTGGATAACGGTGCACCTTCAGCTTGGTTATCAAACCAGTCTGTATATAGGAGACAGTTTATGTACCCTCACCATTCTCTCTGGCACTGTTAGAATATGCACTACATCAGCCATGGCCGTCAGTACCAAATTCAAGCACTATCATTCTTAGTGACTTTAACGTAAATGTCTCAGGTTCAAGCAGATGGCATTTAACTTGATGCCTTTATTTATTTATTTATTTTTTATTTAAATTTGTTGACCGACTTGACGTAGGTCCATTTTCAGCGGAGGTCCGGGGAGAAAAGCTCCATAGTTAAAATAAACAGACAGTATTTACATTGGATTACATAGCGATTAACAATTTACATAGCAATTACTTACAACATATTTACAGATGAAGTACATTGTACATCAGTAGACAACTAGAATCTTTATCTGTGAAGTACATAACAGACATTAACAAATGTTACAATGAGAAGCTCCTGCTGTATAATAAGTACTAGGCTTATGAGCATCTGAGCTTTCTATAATCAAGGTAGTTAGTGGAGTGGAAAGAAAGGTAGTGGTTGGATGGGGTGGGTGATATTAGAGTGGGAGTTGCAAGGGCATAGCCAGCATGTTTTTAGGTGCGCTTTTAGTAAAGTTTTGAAGTGGGTGCATGATGGTATGGAGGTAATTGTGGGTGGGAGGAAGTTCCATGATTTGGCTATGGTGCAAGAGAATAGTGCTTCACCAGCAGAGTTATTGGCTTTAGTGATCTGCAAGTGATTTTTGTTGCTGGATCTTAGTGGTCTGGTGATGCGATAGGGTTGGAGTAGATGCTGGAGGGATGGGACATTTAGTGGATGGTTTACTAGTTTGTGGGCGAGTGAGAGTTGATACCATTGAAGGAGGTGAGGGAGTTCAAGCCAGCCCAGTTCAGCAAGTGAGAGACAGTGGTGACTACGGTAGGATGCCCCTGTGGCGAATTTGGTGATTTTGTTGGAGCAGGTCTCTAGCTTGTTTAGATCGCATTGCCTTAGGTTGGTATATATTGGAGAGACATAAAGTACGGTGGAGATAAGGTGGGAATTTGCTATTGAAATCTTTGCTGCTTTGGTGAGAAGTTGCTTATTTCTGTATAACGCTCCTAGTTTTTTGTGGACTTTTTTTATGGTCATGGATATGTGAATGTCAAATTTTAGTTTATTGTCTATTTCCACTCCTAGCAATTTGGTGTGTTCAGTTGGGTAAACAGTGGTGTTGTCTTTTGCTGTGATGTTAAAGTGAGAGTTGTTTTGAGTATGTTTGGTGGGTTGGAAGATGAGTAGTTTAGTTTTGTTTGGGTTGAGATTTAATTGGGCATCGGATAACCAAGTTTCAAGAGAGGAAAAGGCTTCCTGTGTGACTTTTTGCAGTTTGGATAATGACTGGGCTGACCAGATGATGGTTGAGTCATCTGCGTATTGTATGAGTGTGCCATGTTTGGTGGCAGAGGCTAGATTATTGGTGAAAACAGAGAAGAGTAGGGGTCCAAGGATGGATCCTTGGGGAATCCCTATGGAGACAGGTAGTTGGGGAGATATGTCATTCTGCCATACAACGGACTGTTGGTGGTCAGACAGGTAACTCTGAAACCAGTTGGTAACTGATTGTGAGAAGGATAGGTTATTGAGAACAGAGATAAGTTGTTTGTGTGGGACCATGTCAAATGCTTTAGATAGGTCTAGGAAAGTAGCAGAGGAGAGATAGCCATTGTTTTTATGCTGAAGGATAGTGTTAGTAAAGGAGAGTAAGGCAGTGGTGGTGCTATGGTTTGGTCGGAAACCATGCTGAGTATTGGAAAGGAGGTTGTTAGTAAGGAGGTAGTCTGAGACATGAGAGTGTATGCATCTCTCTAGTATTTTGGAGAGTGGAGAGAGAATAGCTATGGGGTGGTAATTGGTTAATTCTGTGGAGGGTCTGTCTTTGTGGAGGGGAATTATATGTGATACTTTCCACAGTGTGGGAAAGTAACTTTCTGACTGAGATCGGTTAATCAAGATGGATTCTGGGTAGGCCAGAGCATCAGCTGCGATTTGTAGGTATTCACTTCGGAGGTTATCTGCTGCTAATTTGGTGGGCTTAAGTTTAGTTAAGAGTGTTTTTATGTTGGAGGTAGGTACAGGAGAAAAAGAGAAGGCAGTGGGGAGATTACTAGTTGAAGGTGTGGGTTGGAGGGGAGGGGTGTTGTGTTGTTTAGCTAGTGATAGTATGGTTTGTGTGAAGTGTGTGTTGAATGAGGTAGCAATATTTTCTGAGGAGTGAGGGATGTTAGGAGGAGGGGTACTGACTTTACCTGGGTGGAGGATGGAGTTTATGAAGGACCAGAATTGTTTGGGGCTGTGTTGGGAGGAGTCTAGGGCAGACTGGTAGTATTGAAATGTGTCCTGTTTTATTAGCCTTTTGACTCTATTGCATAGTTCTAGGAATTTCTGTCTAGTTGAGGGGGTTTTGGTTTTGCACCAGTGCTCCCAGGCTTTATCCCTGTTTTTCATTTCTGACTTAGTGGTTTTCTGTAGCCATGGGGAGAGTTGTGCTTTGATTCTGGAAAGTCTTATGGGGACATGGTAATTAAGGATGCTCAGGAAGGTAGTATTAAAAATTTCAACTGCATCATCAAGACTGAGGTACTTTAGAGGATGCCAGTTACATTCTTTGAGGGATGAGATGAATGTGAGTGGGTTAAAGTTTAGTTTTTTACGTATTTGGCAGGAGATGACAGGTTTAGCTTGGTATAGGTATTTTTTGAGTAGGAATGTTGGGGAGTGATCACTGAGGCTATCTGATAAGCAGCCTGTTATATATGACTGGGGGCTCTTACTGACTAGTATCCAATCCAGGGTAGTGTGCTTGCTGGAGTTTTTATTTATCCTGGTTGGCGACTGGACTAGTTGGGTGAAGCCATGAAGGTTTACATGATGGGTTGGATGGTTGCCAGAACAGGATTGCCAGTCAATACTTGAAATCACCTAAAATGATAGTTTCTTGGGAGAGGTGGTGGGTAGACCAGCTGAGGAGGTTTTCTAGTGGAGGGATGTTTTGGCCAGGTGGGAAGTAGCATCCAATTATGTTGATGGTTTTGTTTTGGTTTATTTTGAGGTTGGTATATATTATTTCTTCATTGCCTATTTGTGGAGCTGATGATTTTAAGATCTGGATGTTTAGATGCTGTTTAAATATTATAGCTACACCACCTCCTTTCTTGTTTAGCCGGTCTACTCTTATTATGCCATAACCTGTAGGGAGTATTTGCTCACTGGTAATGTGAGGTTTTAGCCAGGTTTCTGTCAGGATGACTATATCTGGAGAGTACAAGTCTATGGTGGCATGGAGTTCATGGACTTTGTTGGATATACTTCTAATATTTAAGCTTAGTAGAAGGAAGTCACTTGGCTTTCTATTGGCTGTAATACGGGATAAGTTGTGGTTTCTAGTCTGATTATGAGGATTGGGGTTGGAGATGGTAGGGCAAGGGTTGGGGTGGATGTCTCCACTTAGGGCTAGTTTTTATATGCATGAGGTTATTAGTTTTCTCAGTTTTTGAATGTGTTTGTTTATAAGGGAAACTTTATGATTGTGCTCTGTGGGTAATAGGTATGGTGGGAGGCTTACTATGTTAAGTTGTAGGAATGCTTTATGTTTGAGTAATATAGTTGGTAGAATATGTGGGGGGTGCATAGGGATGGTTCTTAAGTTGGAGGGAGGGGAGCTGAGTGAGGGTGAGACATGAGTGGTGGTGTGAGTAGTAGTACAGTGGTAGTGGTTGAGTGGGGGAATGATGGAGCTTTGGTAGGATGTAAGATATGCAAGGAGAGTGCATGCAGTGAGCATAGGTAAGGTATGCTTGTACATGTTAGTTGAGGAGGTGTGATAGTAGTGGGAAGATGGAGGAGGTAGTGTTGGGTTAGCGCTGTGGTTGGCTATTGGAAAGATGGGAGGGGTTTGTGAGTGTAATAAAGGTGGGACCACTGGGGGTGGGAGGGAATAGGGGGCAGGGTGGGGAGCGAAACATGTAGACAACCTGTTAGTTGCTCTTATGAGGGGCTGGAAACAATCAGGTAACAGAGTTAACTGATAAATGAACATATGATAGTGACAAGGGTGGTTGTAGTTTTAAAAATGGTGCCTGCCACAGGTAATATTTATTAACTTTGGGATTGTCTTAAGGTAATAAACAGGGAAGGGGGAGGGGAGAATAAGGGTGTGAGCAGGCAGTTCTTTGTACTGCTGCTAATGAGCCAAAGCAAAGACAAGTTTATGTTTAAGAAACAATCACAATTGACTAAGGACTGCTCTGAAACTATAAGTCATTTCTTAACCATTTCTCAGGTGGAAAAACAGGATAACCTTGTATCAGTAGGCTACTGTGGTCTCAGTTTAAATTAACAAACACACAGTATTGATCAGTTATGGATACTATTTGCTAACAGAAGGGAATAAGAGAGAAAGTGGAAGATGAGTGTGTGTGTGTGAGTGTGTGTGTGTGTGGGGGGGGGTGCAGAGTGCTCTCCAGGGGAAAATGAATATTGGCTCAAACAGGTAGACACATACTCAAAGTCAACTTTAGCTGTTTGCAGACAGTTCAGACCCGGACTGCGCTTTTCTTATAAGAATGATAAAGGTGGCACCGCAATTGAATACTTAAGAGTGGTGTTAGGTCTAGAAAAGAAGAGTACAGAGAGGAGTAAGCACTTTGAGTTGGTAAAGATATATTATAAAGATTACAAAAAAACAAACTGAGCAAATAGCTACTGTACTGTACTTTAGACAGCAGAACTACTGCAATTAGTAAATAAGGCTATTTAACCAAATACACTTGGATGCAATGAGCCAACACTCAGCTTAGTTCCTACTTAGGTTCATAGGTTCATAGGTTGGTACTAGGCTATCGGCTCTAGAGCCTATACAAGCCTAGCCATAACAATTCCCTGGCTATTTCATTCTGCACTATTTACCTCCCCAGTCCTCTGTCTAGCAGGGCGACTGATGCGATCCCCAGGGTGAATTTCCTTTCTCCCATCCAATCATCAAGGTTCCTTTTGAAGAGGGCCAAAGAGGAGCTCTGCTTGACATATATGGGCAGTCTATTCCAGAGTCTGGGGAGTCACTGGGTCAGGAACCTATCCCTCCAGCATGTTTTGTTTATTGTGATGACAAGGTTTAGATCCCTGGAGCATGTGGCTCTGAGGCATTGGGATTTCTTTAAGAGTAGCATGTCCAACAGCTCTGGGTTTGACATGGCCTTGTATGTTAAGCAGAGATCACCTCGGAGTAGACGATATGCGACAGAGTATAGCTGGAGTTTTTTAAGGCGGTCAGCATAGGGCATCTGCTTTAGGCCTGTGATTCTTTTAGTGAGGTATTTCTGTGGCCTTTCCAGTTGTTGCAGATGTCTTGAGATGTACATACCAAATGGGGCATTGTATTCTATAATGGGTCTAATGAGGGATGAGTACAGTGGGACAATGACCTCCTTTTCTTTTGATGAAAAACCCTTAGTTATGAGTTGTGCCACATAGAAGGATTTCCTGACTGTTGTGGTGATGTGGTTATTGAAGGTGAGACTGCTGTCCACCTGTGTCCCTAAGTTTCTTATCACACTTTCGGTGTTTAGTGTACTGCCACCTATGTGGTAATTCATGGGTACCTGTTTTTTCCCAAAGGGGATAACTATACATTTCTTGGCATTGAGCTTGAGCCCATGGCTCTGGCACCAAGCATCTGTTTCTGTAAGGCCCTTTTGTAGAGTATCCACATAATTTGGGGATTCAATAATGGCTCCCAGTTTGCAGTCATCTGCGAACTTTGTTAGCCAGAGTCCATTAGTGTTGGCCTGTACTTCAGAGAAGTAGATGCCAAACAAGAGAGGTCCTAGGACTGAACCCTGAGGTACTCCACTTGTCACTTGTCTGGAGCTGGATTTGGAGTCAGCTACCTTTACAGTGTGGCTTCTGTCAGTAAGCCAATTGGCAACCCATCAAGTGATGTAGGGATTAATGCCCAGCTTAGTAAGTTTATCTATGATTCCAGAGTGGGGGATGGTGTCAAAGGCCTTGGCGAGGTCCAGATAGGCTGTGTGGACTGCCTTACCCTCGTCCACGGCTTTAGAGACTGATTTGAAGATGTCAATCAGGTTCAGGAGACAAGATCGGCTCTTCACGAACCCAAACTAGCATATGTAATCAGTTCACAGAGTTATAGTACATACAAATAAACCTGAGTGATCATTGACCTAATATTTATTCTTTGCCCTTTGTATCAAAATTCCCACCACCATAATATGTCACTGCCTGCTCTTTTCCATAACAAATGGAAGCTACACTATTTTCCCACTTGAAAGGAAATTGACTGGGTCCCACCTAAAATAAAAGCAATGTACAAAATGCTTAATTTTATTTTGTCAGCCAGCTAGCCAACATACAGGAACAACTTAAGGTACAAAAATGTCCTTATCTCACTATGGAATTGAATGCGTTGTTCTGAAAGAAGAACAAAGCATGGTCTTGGTGGAAAACAAATCCCTTTTATGAAAATTTGCACTAAACTGCTTCCATGTCAAGAAGCTCAGTAGGATATTTACTAATGCAATCAGTCTACTTTCTTCAGAAATAAATAGGTTCTTCTGGTTTCCTGCCCTAGACTCTTGTGAATAACAAGAAAAGACTGAACAGGTCATATAACAAGAAATAGTGAGATATGAAATACTCTTTCCAACACTATAAACCCTAATGAGCCCAAGACCACTTTCTAGCAAAAGCAATTTATACAAACCTCAGTTTTAACAACATAATCCCAGTCAACTTTACTGCACACTTGGATTGAATCCAATGCTCCATTTCAAAGAAATTAAGATGCATTCCATGGAAGACTCCTTAAATTCTTGACAAAAGACTGCATAAAAGTAATCAATGCTTCAGCATACAGTCCTGAACATGGCTGCACCTCATATCAACAAACCGTTAGTTTATGTCTTCAAGTTGTCCCGTAGAACTGGAGCTGTGACCTCCTAATTAAAACATGCAGATATAATTGCAGTGCCTAAACACCCTGAGCCAAATACCTCTCAGGACTCCTGATAAGTTTGCAGTTTGTTCCCACTTGCACAAATATTTGAAGACCTAATCTTCACCAAATTATTGACCACATAATCAGTTACAGACTAATGATGAACTGCCAGCATAGCTTCAGGGCTGGCTTCAGTACCGTGGTTGTTGTAAAGAAGGTAGCAAAGGCTGCATATAAGAACAAGAACAAAGGATTGTTAACTGGCAGTGTGTTTGCAGATATGTAACGTGAGTCTGAAGCAATGACTCATGACCTATTACTTAAAAAAAACTGCAGTCAGTGAACATTGAGTGTGGAGTGTTACCTTAACAAAAAATTATGTAAACTCCAGTCACTATCTCTGACACAGCTGATCTTACAAGTGGCATAAAATAAGGTCTGGTTCTCAGACATATACAGTTCCCTGTTTTCTAAAATGGTCTCTCCTTAGACCTTCTCATTGATGACCTGCCAATGTATACTGACAATATCTTATTCACTCATACTGAATAATCATTCATTTGCTTATAGTTTAAATTACAACATGATTTTAATTCCTTATGGGATTAGATATAACAAATTATTGTACAATTAATCCAATTTTGTCAAAATATACACCTGTGTTTATTTGTGTCTTCATTTTCTGTTCTTGATTTGTCCTTTATGAACAAATCATAGTTTTGACATTGCTATATGTTATCTCTATTTAAAGTTACCAACTTTTTGTAGCCATATATCTCTTCAGTGTCTAGATGCTTCCTACAGCATCTGACTTTATCAATGACAAGAAAGGGCAGGTTAGCATTCAGGAAATAACCCCACTGACACAGTAATATTTTTTTAGATTTAAATGGAATTGTGAACGCCATTCATAAAAACAAACAAAAAAATGCCAGACAACATTATTATGGGTTTGGCATAGTGGTTAAGGTGTTTACCTCCCAGACAAGAAATACAGGGTTTGACCCCCACCTTGGGAAATTGCCTATGCTTAAAATGATTAACAAGGGAAGCTATTCTAATACTTACCTGTTATTATTTCATAATCTTATTTACAAGCAATGCTGACAACTCTTTGTATCAACTTTATATAAGGAGCCTATAAGTCTTCCAAATGCTTGAAAATGAAGGAAAACTGATGAAAAAGCTTTGGCAGACAGCAGAAAGTGCTCTTTTCTCTACTGTCAATTAGCATGGGATACTGTATAATGAGTCACAGCTGTATAACACAGTGCTTTTTTTTTTACTTGCACTGAATTCTTCATTTACATCTACATTATTTCCGCCGGTTGATATATTTAGAATAAAGTAGCCACTAAATGTTATTCTTAAACTTGGCTGGATAAGGAAGCTTTTTCAGATAAGTCATAAATTAAAATTGTGAAATCTGATTTATACATAGGAACAATTAGTTGCAACAAATGACAGGTTTACAAAGACATTTTCCAAGAAATGTGTGCATTCTCAGTCTGAGCAATAAAATAAAAGCTTTGGCATATATGTTTATAGTTTTACTTCCTGGATATTGTAATAAGAATGTTTTCTCGTAGTCAACAAAAATTTACTCTGTGCTGCCCTGGCCATTTTCCCAGTGACATAAAACTTCATTAGATATGGAATATTGACAGCAAACAACATTGTTGTTATATTCCAGTAGGTCTCTTGGCCTGGATCAGAAAGAGTATATCCAAGAAGCTTTGCTTTGAAAGGAGTAACATAAGTGAAGGGTATCAGCTCTTTCTTTTGACCATAGATCAATACTAATTTCAGTCAATGTCAATATCTTGTTAGTTCTTCAGAGCCTATCCAATATCAGAGAACATCCTGTCTGATTCTAAATAAAGTTCCCCAAAGCCCAAAAGGGACCTATTATCCATATATTCATCAATTTACCCATCTGTCCATCCATCCATAAATTCATCCATCCATCCATCCATCCATCCATCCATCCATCCATCCATCCATCCATCCATCCATCCATCCATCCATCCATCCATCTTTTTATTTTCTGAACTATTTTATCTAGAAAGGATCAAGTTGGCAGCAAATCTAACAGGTGAAAATGGTCATCCCTTTCCCTAGCAACAATTTCCATGTTACCTTGTGGCATCTCAATGTGTTTCCAGACCAGATGAGAGAGAAAGATAATTATTCCAGTGTGTCCTGGGTCAAAGCTGGGGTCTTCAACCCTGTAGACCTTTTGTAGAAGACATCCTATGGGAGATGCCCACGAGGTGTAAATTCCTAAGGTGTTTGAACTACAACTGACTTCAGGCACCACAGGTGGGCAGTGGCTGTAGTCTTAACAACCTGCTGTATTGCGAAATTCCCATACTTTAGTGCAGACTAAGCCCAGCTATCCTGTGAAAGAACCTAATTTTTGCCATTCTTTTATGACCTCCCTTATCCTTATCCAGCTTATTCAGTAATGTAAATACACCAAACCGTACATGTATGGAAAGATAACAATCATTGTTTTATTCTTTTCATTCACCCTATAGAGTATCTCCATTTAATTTTGTGAAAGCTTTCTACCTCCATATTTTATAAAGGGGAAAATGTTTTAAAGTTAATTCTTCCATTTTTTTTATTCCCATATTTGCTAATTTTCTTTCACATTATTCTTTTCACATTTATGTAAAGGATTTTTTCTCATTTTAAAACCATGTTATATTTAAGTGACAAGGTTGTGGTTAAATACTGTTGCTATACCTACAACTCTGTTATATTTAAGTGACAAGGTTCTGGTAAAATACTATTGCTGTACCTAGAATCCTGTTATATTTAAGTGGCAAGTTTGTGGTTAAATATTGGTCCTGTACCTAGAACCCTGGTATATCTAAATGACAAGGTTCTGGTTAAATATTGGTACTGTACCTACTACCCTGTTATATTTAAGTGGCAATGTTCTGGTTAAACACTGGTGCTGTACCTACAACCCTGTTATACTTAAGTGGCAAGGTTCTGGTTAAATACTGGTGCTGTACATAGAACCCTGTTATATTTAAATGGCAATGTTCTGGTTAAATACTGGTGCTGTACCTACAACCCTGTTATATTTAAGTGGCAAAGTTCTGGTTGAATACTAGTACTGTACTTACAACCCTGATATATTTATGTGACAAGGTTCTGGTTAAATACTGGTGCTGTACCTAGAACCCTGTTATATTTAAGTTGCAAGGTTCTGGTTAAATACTGGTACTGTACCTAGAACCCTGATATATCTAAGTGACAATGTTCTGGTTAAATACTGGTGCTGTACCTACAACCCTGTTATATTTAAGTGGAAATGTTCTGGTTAAATACTGGTGCTGTACCTACAACCCTGTTATATTTAAGTGGCAACATTCTGGTTAAATACTGGTGCTGTACCAATAACCCTGTTATATTTAAGTGGCAAGGTTCTGATTAAATACTGTTGCTGTACCTACAACCCTGTTATATTTAAGTGGCAAGGTTCTGGTTAAATACTGGTGCTGTACCTAGAACCCTGTTATATTTACGTGGCAAGGTTCTGGTTAAATACTAGTGCTGTTCCTAGAACCCTGTTATATTTAAGTGGCAAGGTTCTGGTTAAATACTGGTGCTGTACTTAGAACCCTGTTATATTTAAGTAGCAAGGTTCTGATAAATACTAGTGCTGTACCTAGAACCCTGTTATATTTAAGTGGCAAGGTTCAGGTTAAATACTGGTGCTGTACCTACACATAAGTATTATGTGGACACTGAACCTCTATTCTTTGATGGAGAAGAAATAGCTCCTATTCTATTAGTGCATCAATACCTGTGTTATTTGGATGTATCTTAAGGATGGCATGCATCCAAACCTAGAAATGATCCTCATTATTACTACAAAATACACTGCAGTCTTCTGCTCAGCATGTACTGGATACTGACATGCGGTTATAAAGATAATCCGTTCCAGTATGAGATGCCTAAGTAATATGCTGACAGTTGGAACTCCTTGGCTCTGTACATATAATTCTCAAGTTCTTGCTTTCTCTGAAACTTGATTGAAGTACACTTAAGCCTTAGGGGAGGGTCAACGCTGTGCTTATTGCAGGGGCATGACACTATGACAATATCTTTTTAAGGGAGCTAGTTATAATCACTAATAAAATATGTTAAAGTCAGTATCACAGTATGTTGCACATACAATGTTTAAATCACACTGCAGCATATCACAAGCAGTTTTATTACTATAAGAAATAGTATTATTTAAAAATTAAGTTTATTCATTTAATTTATTTGTTATATGTTATTTTATTTGTTTATATGTCTGTGTTTTATAGTTATAGAAATGTGTTAACTGAGATAGAACACTGAATGAATGGACAATTTTCAAGCCTCTCCAGAAGTTAAAGAGTAAAAACAGAGACTAATCAATCATATATATATATATATATATATATATATATATATATATATATATATAAACATAAATGTTAATAACTGTGAAAAAGGCGTAAATAATAAGGCTTTTAATGGCAGATGCTGACAACTGTGAACTAGGTAAATGATATGACAACAAAACGACACTTATTTTTTATTTATTTATTTATCAACTTTGTTCATAGCTCTCAAACTCTTAGAGCAAGAAATCTAGACAAAGCCATAAATAATGCGGGAGAAAGGTCCAAAAACAAGTTGATAGAATAATAGCTTTTGGATTGGTGTGAATTTTTTGAAGGCTATGAAATCTGAATCTCAAATGCCTGCCATTATTTTCTAACTTCAGTCCTCAATGATTTGCCAGAAAACCACAATTTTATCAGTAACAGGCCAAAAGTATGAGGCAAAAATCTGGACATTCTGCACAAATCTGTACAGTTGAGAGGTATGCAGTCTTTGTTAGTTGGTAGAGTTGATTGAGCTACACTAATGGACTTTCAGCCACAGCCCAGGATTGTGACATGGTGCATACAGAAATACATAGTAAATGAAAGCACTGAAAAACATAGAAAAGGTACTGTGAAATATAATAGTATCTTGATACCGTACTCTATACATGTAGACATTGCAACATATACTTTTAAATCCACACAACACAAGAAGGAAAATAGAAAAAGCATTAGAATTAACTATTTAAGAAAACAAAAAATAAAAGCAAGCATGTAAACTCAATGAAATGGCACTATAACTGCTTTTGTAGGGGATCTGCACTCTTGTGTGGAGTGTGTCCCCAGACTTCTCAAGTATACTAATTGTGATGTTGAACTACCTTGGGACAAAGAGCACAGCTAAGCGCCAGTATTCCCTCGATCTCTGGGTTAGTGTGACATCAGGGTTGTATCCCCCTCACAGTGTGAGGCACAGGGGCACTAAGTGCCTGCATAAACAGTAAATTAATTGTGTGGTTCACTTTTTAAATAAATGCTGTTTTCAGTTTCAGTGTTAGCTGTAAAAGTCAACATTCTGCGTTAGATGTTCCAAGATTCACAGCATTTACACGAGGTCTACTGTCAGGTATCTGGTTCTGTCGGTACAGGGTAACATTAATGACAGCATGCATGAATCATAGTCATTCATGTTTCTGATTTGACTTGTCCCCACTAGTACTGCCACCTTGGGCTGGCAGAGTCTCTGCCTTTCCTACTGTTTATATATATATATATATATATATATATATATATATATATATATATATATATATTGGTACTGACAAGTATCTTGCCTTTGGGTCTACTTAAAATAAATACATACATTATGAGAATATTTTTTCTGGTTGGTTTAAAAAATATTAACTAATTAGAACTCTACAAACAGGGCACATGGCATTTCAATATACAAATAGTTATATTTCTTTAATTCCAGTTAGGAGAATAAATCAATGACAATACTGTTTCTCTTGGCTGGGTGGTCATTAACCATATCAGGACAGTGGGAATTATGTTAGAATCTGCTAGTAATCATTTCCCTTCTCAAAGCATTTGGAATAATGCACTTGTAAGTAAATTCCCTTAGAGTATTCCTAAAAGAAATTCCTACACCAGTGAACTTGAACTCAGCATGTTACTGTTACTCCCTACTGCGGAGTGGACTGTGATTAACATTTTGCCAATGGTACACTTATTTTTTATATTTTTTTGCAAATTTTAGTGATTAACTGAACTTGTTAGAAGTGTACAGGTGGTTCTGGTTTTAGAAAGGCTCCTAAAGGGGATCTCCCCCACATTACGCATATGATGAAGCAAACAGAAAATGTCTGCAATACATCAGCGAAAATGTGATCCAGTTAACAGACTTATGAACAGGTAAGAACTAAGTACAAATCTGTATTTGTAAATATTAGTTTTCAAGTACCTTTATTGCCAGGAAATAGTTGGCAAGAGATGCATATTCAGGTGTGAGACTTCTCTAAAGGAACTGTGCCCTGCATGACAATGGAAATCTCTTTAGCTAGCTAATAAGTGTTAAAGCCATATAACCTATAAACACTGGTTATTTAAAATAAGCATTCATTCTATAACAAGCATGTCATGGGCTTTTACAGCAAAAAGACGTTTTGTACATATTCAAATACATTTTTAAATGAATGCACATCTTCAGTCCTTAGTATGAATTTTACTTTGAAAGGTGCATATGGGTATGTTCTTCAATAGGGCTACCATATGTGGGAACTTCAACAGGAATTGTTACACTGGGTAACTGCTCGGTTATGAACCAGTTCTCATTATACCACAGCTCTTGTTTGAGACACATCTTTAGGAGTCTCTCCGTGTATCTCTTGACTATGACAGTTCACAGGACTGGCTATGCATTTTGCATGATTGGCTTGCATTTCACAGGCTTGGCTTGCATTTCACAGGATTGGCTTGCATTTCACAGGATTGGCTTGCATTTTACATGATTGGCTATGCATTACACAGAATTGGCTATGTATTTGCAGCTGGTGCAACAATGTATGCTGACTGGCCAAGGCATGCTAAAGAGTCCCAATGGACCATATTCTAAAAACAGCCTAAATGACCATTAAGAGAGATGCCCTGAATTTTGGAGAATGCTGAAGTTGTATGAAATGGTTTGTTTCCATTATTTTGAAGGTATTGATGGTGATCCAAGAAAGTAATTTCGGGATCAGTCCCAATGTTAAGTATTTGTATTTGGCGCTGGTTGAGGGGCTACCCCAATGCCATTTTTATAAGTTTAAGTAATAAGTGCTTTTACTGCAACCATTATTCTATGAAAATATTATTATGTAATAGATTACCTTGAGTAAGATGGTAATTACTATTTCTTAAAAAAACATAATTTTATTATGGATGGCTGTCATAGAAAGATTTGGAAATTCACAGTTAATTGGATTAAGACAAAGAAAAATATAGATCATAACCCAAAGCCATAAGAGTGGCTTTTGCAAATAATGGATGAAGATCTAATCTACTGATTAACATTCCTTTGGTATTTAGTTAGACAGCTTGGATTCAGTAGAAGTAAATGAGTTTGATAAGAAACACATGAGAAATGCATCAAAGGTCTGTGTAAAACTCAGAATAAAGGTTCTTTCCACTTTATAATGATCTAAATTGATTATGTTTTGTAACATTTGTTGGTAAAAAAATCTGAATTCATGTTAGTCGAGTATTATAAACAGTATATTCCTAAGTGCTGATGAAACTGTTGGATATAACTAAGTGCAAAAGTGTAGGCACTTGGGATGTATGAAGACTGGTCTTTCATTTTTTAATACTGATGGAGTTGTCAGGTTTAGGAATGAAGTTAGACAGGCAAGCTTTTGAATAGCTACAACATTTTGGATGAACGTTAGAGGTTAAACACTAGGCAGTGACCAAGGGATAAAATAACTATACGATTTAAAAACTTTATAGTAGAGATTTTTGGAACAAGGTAGACTGGAAATGTCCAGAGAGGTGTTGGAGTGTGTTACTGTGCATGGGACAGATGAGGTAACAGTAAGAGGAAGTAGAATGTTACATATTTATTTATTTATTTATTTATTTATTTATTACATTTGTTTATCGGGTTATGTCCTACTAGGCCAGAAGTCCATTTTCAGCGGAGACCCAGGGAAAAAAACTCCTGTTATACAGTTTACAATTACGGACTAATAATACTAAACATACATAAAATGGCAGAAAATACTGCTAGTGAACTAATATTTCTACAATACCATGAGTCTAGGCATAAATTAATTGTGTTTTTATATACTCAATATACTCAATATGCTCTTGTTCTTATCAAATAAATGCAGTGTAATGCATTTTATGGTCTTCAGGAATTTTTTTGGGGTTACTAAGTTTAAGCATCCATAATTTCTGAAAGTAGGAATTATACTGCCTTAGTGTTTTTTTTTGCCTTTTTTAAATTCTATTTATTTATTTATTTGCTTAGGGAAGTATAACTCTGGAACAAATGTGAGATAGGGCAGCATTAAACTTTCAAGACACTGCTTTTTTCTGAGTCCTAAGGGATTATTAGTATTTGTTTATCCCTCTGCTAAGTAAATATTTAATTTGTATTGTAAGATAAAAGCCAAAGCATGCTGTCATTCAGTGCTGCCATCATATTGATTAGTAACAAGAGACACGCTGAAGTAGGTAGACAAAGTAGGCCTTAATGACTAAGAGTAGCCATCCTTCTTGTAAGCTGGTAAGTAAAACAAGTAAATAACTAATACACTGTCTTTCCAGAGCAATTAGCACTCTGGCTCTCTTAGGAACAGAGATGACCCTGCAACTCATGGTTAGTGACAGAACATACCTCCTGCAAAAAGACACCTTGTTAATTAAAAGAAGACCTTAGGTTTAAGGTTGTTCTAATTTCCCATGCTGTAGTCCAGGGTCAAGAACACAGCATCTTGTTATTCAAAGGCCAACATTCTAAAGTAAATTTATACTTTTTAACCCATTGGTGCTACTTCATGTGGCTTTAATGTTCTTATTAGAAATATAAGAATATTTAACTGTTAGCAGTAACTGGCTATTGTTATCTGTGTTAAAGTTTATCTGTGCAGCCTTGTGGAGTTTTATCTGTGACCACTTCAGATCTGTGTAGCTCTACAGATTTTGTGGCCTATTCATTGCCAGTACTACATAGTCTTAGTAAATGTGTCCAGAAGACGTTCATTGTGGTTTGGATATTCAGCTGTGGTACTCTAGTATACTCTATCAAAGTCTGTGAGACTAAGTTTTTTCTTACTGCTTCACGTACAGTGCTCATGTGAACTGATTGCTCCTTACCAGAGGTAGGAATGAGGAGAAGGGATGCTGTAGCATTCAGATGGCTAAGGCTTTCCAAGGCTCACCTGCCATTATGCAGTGTTGTTTGGTGCCTTTTTGTGCATTTTGTGGGCCTTTCCTAGTATATATATATCTGGCAGGACTGCTGGCACTGTGGCTCTCTCGGGTAGGCTTTTATCAAAGGACTGTCTTTCCAGCCTCAAAAGACTGTCTTTCCAGCATGCTTGGGATTGATTTAAATTACAATTCAATTAATATTCTTCCTTATGCTTATGATGTTCTTTTCATTTTATTAATTAGATTATGTTAAAGAAACGCTTATTATGCATGTTAGAGTAAATAAGCAATCAAATTTTAAGTCACTTGAAAGAAAAAAGTTAAATGGGTACATAGTTAAAGACAGAAAAAACCCACAATGTTAATTCAAATGAGTAATATTTTCAAACTAGTCTTATTCTAAGAATTGTGTTATTTTGCTCTTCACCGAATTGATTAACACATTATAGCCAGCTGTTTCACCTTTTTCTAAGGAATAAGGCTGCTATCCAACTTTGGACTCATGGTCAGACCTGGGACTGATCCCCTTTGAGGCTACAGCAAGGCTAACATTCTAAAGTAAAAATGATTATTAATCTTTATTTGTTTTAACCCTCCTGGAAATTAGCCATGTAGATGTAATGTTCTTGTAAGGAGCACAGCATATTCTATAACTATTCCAAGCCACTAGATATTGCTATTTGTACACTACTATTTATCTGAGGAAGTCTTGTGGAGGTTTATCCATGAGCAGTTTAAATCTGTGCAGCATTCCATGTTTATTGGCATTCCTTATATATTGAACAGAACAGATTAAATATGATTGGTTTAAGTGCCTCTGGAGCACATTCCCCATCACAGTCTCTGGCACTGGCACTTACTGTTTCAGAGATCAGGGGAACTGATTGCTCAGTGCTATATTTATTGACAAAGCCCTAAGCTTCAACCAATCTATTTTCCAGCCACCAGCCATAAATGTCTTATTCTCTAGCTAAAAATCAGCTTCTTTAAGGCACAAACTGCTCAAAGATGTATTAAGGAATAAAAGTCCTAGTTTCAAAAATGATCATTCCTAATAGATATGGTATCATTGCAATTACTGTTTCAACAGTACTGTTCCTAACAATAATGACAGACATTGACCCCAGAAATAGCTACCAAAAGAATGGTTTACAAAACAATATCTTCAAAATATATATTCATGTCACACAATCTGAATAGCGCCTCTTTTGGATTAGACTAGGGACTGTCATATCAAAAGTGCAACTTGCAGTCAGATTTCATGTATTAGCATATCAATTATCCACTTATAAAGTTACAAAAAGGAAAATATTTTGTCATTCATAAATAAGATTTATTAAAATCTGGTGGTGTGAACCTTATCTCTAGATGATTGTCACTGTTGAAGTGACACCCCAACCCCATGTGCAAAAATGGGAAAAAGGAGTTGTGGCTGGATGGATGGATTCATTTAAAATAAATATATATATTTAAATCCGGGCTCCTCCAACATATATATTCTGTCAACAAAAGCAACATAACAGCCCCAATTCAGAGAGGAATTAAAGTGGCTGTTTTAAATGGGACAAGCATCAGAAATCAATTGTGATCCACTGACGTAGTAAACCCCAGATATAACTGCAGTTAAAGAGTCATGGCCCAAAGATAAAGTTATTGTTTTGGCTTCATGGCATAGAGAGAGAAGGGCACTTATAAGACATTGCCATGGAGTCACATATACTTAAAGAATATGTCTCATAAAAGAGAAATGGTTCCTACTTGTCATTTTCTGAAAAATTTAAAAAAAAATAGAAGAAATAACAGGGAGCCAAGCAAACAACAATGACAAAAAATAAATTTTCTAGGAAATCTTAAAAAAATAGATGGTATCAGGTACTCATTCCTACTCTTCCAAGCTAGCTCACCCAAGACAAAGGCCCTTTTATTTCTTCTAACACCTACAGGACTCCAAGGTATACATCATGCAGCATATATCATCACATGCACGTGTCCTAGGTGTAGTAATTGTGGAAATTTACAGATATGGGGCAAAACTAGATAAATCTCTATAGTATATAACAGCATAACTCTCAACATATGATTCCTACATCTAACGGGAAACAAGTGAGCTGATGGGTTCTTATAAATTTGTTTGACTCCTGCCCCAATGGGGAATGAATGAATGAATGGTTATGTATGGCAACTGTGAAACAGAGAATTAAAAAAAAAAAAAAATGAAATCATTCTACCAGACTTCATTAGCAAACATGTGACTTCTTCACTGCTAAAGGACCTAGAATAAGAATGAAATGTGGCATCAAAAATCCACAACCAAAATAAACTCATAGTGTACCACCAAGGAATAAAACCATGATATCAACCATTGCAGTGCCAAAGGAGAAACAAAGTAGCCTGACTACAACACAGTTATTGCAAACATAGAATGTTCACTCATAAAAAAAGTTCATCCACAGAGGTTAAAATGTGCGTTTAACCAGTCCAATTGCCTCTATAAAACTCCACCAATTCCAGGGACGAAAACCATAACAAACCCTGTTAGGTAGTAAAACTGGAATGAAGCCACAAATGAGGTAGAATGCATTTCCCTTTTATCTACAACTTCCCTTCTTGAAGAAATGAAGTTTGGCAACAAACTAAGTTGTCCCGGGACATCTTCATGGGGGGGATTAGGTTAATATTAGGGGGAGTTAAGTGGGTTGGGGAGATGAAAGGGTTAAGTGGAGGTAGGGATGGTGGGGAGGAAATGAGATAATGATGGGGAGGGGCTTAAGAGGTTTAGGCTAGTGTAGTTGGGTCAAGCAATCACATTTGGCGTGAACTTGCTACAGTGCAGGTTTATGTCCATGACAACCTTAGGTACTGCTGCTATAGTCAGGTAGGCCTGGTAGCTTGGCAAAGGTAGGTAAGGTTAGTTAGTCATGGTTTGGGGGATGTGCTAGTATTTGTTGCTTGTTACAGGGTCATTTGCCTGTGAATTGGTAGATTGTTCAATGTTTCTGCTGGTTCAGTTTGAAGGAATTATGCTTAGGAGCTGTGGGGGTGGTCGTTCAGTCTGAAGATCCGAGGGAAGGCTTTCTTGTTGTAGTACTTTATTACATATGGTCAGCAGCACTGTATTACTCTAGCTGAGGCCTTTCATATGAGTTTAAGGAGCTGGCTATGTTACTGGGCTGTTGAGTTATAAATATGTGTAAGTTGGCTCTGTTTAAATTAATGTTGTGAGGCAGTTGGAAGGCCATTGTCATGTTGGGGATCTGATCCACTTGGAGGGACATTGCTGGAGCATGTTTTATGCCTTCTTGCGGCATGGTGGTATTTGCTGGACTCGCAGGCAATGGGTTGTGTGGGTTGTGGTGTTTCGTGGGTGCTAGTGCAGTGTTACTCTTTGCGCATGCACAGATGCCATTATTTAAGAGACTGAGAGGTATCTTATTTTGTTTCCGAGTTGGGCTGAGATTGTGGTCCACTCTGTGTTTTCCACTGGCGCAGTTGGACTAACTTGGTCAACAAATGTAAAAGTAAAAAAAAAATGTAAACGGTATTCTGACGGTGGTATGTGTAGGGTGTAGGCAAATCCTGTTACTATAGCAATGTCCTAATTATAAGAGCAATATTTAAAATGAGTCACTATTTGTTGCTTTGTCCCCCCATCATGTCCGGCTTGATCCAGATTTTCGTGTGCTAAGAGGTTGAGAGGTATGCGGTGTTTGGATTGGTCAGTTTGGTTCTCCCTCCTCCCCCCTTTCTTTTCTTTGTTTCTTCAGCAAAGTAGTTTGTTTTGGGGTTGCTTGGCCCACGCGGTAATTCTTGTTTAGGTTGTTTGGGCCCATTCGTGGACATTTAGTCTGTCTGTTGGCGAACTGGTATAAAAAAAAAAAAAAAAAACTAATTTAGGAAGGAGAAAGTGAGATTTGGTCATGTGGGTGTTTGCAGTTGAGCTGCGAACAGTATTGCATGATGTCGGCTCTCCAGCTGGATGGTTCCTTTCGTTGCATGTGAGATAGCCTGGTTGAATTACCTTACTTGTCAGCTCTGACTGGGTTGTTTCTCATGTGCGCGCGCACACACACACACACACACACACACACACACACACACACACACACACACACACACACACACACACACACATGGACCACAGGCGGACACCAGCTGGCGGAGCAAAGGCACCTTGCCATGCTGATTAATTATTCATTCATTCATTCATTCATTCATTCATTCATTCATTCATTCACCCCATGTGTGGATACTGAATACAGGAGGCGAGTGTGTGGATTTGGGCAGCAGTGGGTGTGTGGGCAAACTATGAGATGTAGGTGCCGAGTGGATGGAGTTGGTGGTGTCACATTGTGCGGGCCCGGTGGGCTCTGGCCTTCTGAGGCCAGTAATGTGGTTTGTCAGTGATCGATTGCTAGTGGATGGAAACGTCTTCTGCCTTTTTTCCAAGGAGGTCTTTGATTTGAGGTGAGCCTGACAATGAGTGAGGCTAATGGAATGGTTGTCAGTGCTTGCTATGTTTGCTGTGTGTACAGTGTATTGAGACGGGCAGATTGAAGATGTTGGATGCCCTATCGGTTTTGCATCTTGCTTGATGGAGCCGTACAGTTCCTATGTTGTCTGCTAGTTGGAACATTCCCATTTGGTTCTTTGTTGTTTGTTGCTGTTTGTAGTCGGCGGGAGAGTGAGCTTTTATGGAGCCTTTTGTTCCAACTTGTTCAGAGCAGCACTGATGTGGATCAGTTGACAGGCTGATGCTAAGATCAGAGGGAAGTTTTGCAGTTCATCAGAGGGATAAAGCAATGGGTGAGTGTATAGATTTAAAAAAAAAAAATGTTGAAGTCCTCTATTTTGTTTGGAATCGGCAGTCCCTGGGCTTCTTGCTGGTGGGAGGCAATCGCTACTGGCGTCATTAAATCAATTTGACTTGCAGTCTGGTTTGCCAGTTCTATTACTTTAGGAATGCATGGCATGGAGGCTCTGGATTTCCTGTGAAGGAGTTCATAATGGTTGTTTTGGACATGGAGATATCCATTTGTCAGTGTTAAGATATGAAACGTCATCATAGCTACTGAGATGTTACCACGAGATGTGGTGGGTGATCAAGGATTGGCAAATACTCCATTTGGTTTAAATCAAAATTTCAGTGTCTGCTTGTGTAATGAGTGGAACATTTGACATACTTCTGGTCTTTTCAAACAAGATCCAGACTCCCATGGCACTTGCATTTTAGAGGTAGACACAAGCGAAGTGTTGAATGGCGGAGTAGTCATCCTTGAGGTGCTTTGCTCCTTAATGGAAAGGGATTGGTACTGTCACTGCGACACAGTCTGAGGATGTGTCTCCTATTCCATGGATTATTGGGTGGAATGCATGCCACTGTGTTGTCCAGTTGTTATTGGGGCTTTGTCTGGATTTCATGTGCTGTGGAGTTCTGGGTTTGTTGCCGAGGCGTGGGGGATTTCTGCACAGACTGCATGTGGGCTGGGATTCAGCGTCGCTTTTGCAGAGGTGGGGGGTATGTCGTTTGTTGTGGGGGCATGGCTGCAGTCATGGTTTCTTGACTGTGGGACAGATTCAGTCCATCGGACTGAGTTGCAGGTGGATATTGTGGCTCTTGGTGACATTTATGTAGCCTTTTGTGTTGGCTGTTTGTTCGCGGGCTTAAGAGTCGGAGGTTAATGGCTGTGCATGCACAGTCAGACTTCGTATCTTCTCATGGTTCTCATACCTTGCACAGATATCGAGTTTCACAGGAAGGGCAGACTGGTTTCATAATTCAGGTCTGTTCCTTATAGAAATTAGTTTTGCTGGCATAGGGTAAGGATTAAGGTCAGGATAGAGGACTGTACAATACCAAATACCAAACCTGAACTTTAAGAAAGTATTTCAGTTAATGGAATGTTTATATAAGGCACTAGCCTTCTTGTTAATTTTAATGTCATTACTGGGTTCATAGATTCTAGTTTAATGCTGTTGCACATAGGTTTTAGGTAGCACTACCATTTCAGCAGCTTCTGTATAGTATATTAAGTAAAGTATTTGTTGACTTTTATGCATATTTAAGTAGGGTGCTTGTGCACATCTGATTGTATTATGCACTGCACAGTTTGTTTAGTGGGTCCATAAAGTCAGGATATGACAAATTGCAGACAAATTTGGGGTTTTAACGGGTATGCTAATGCTTAACTGGTTACACAGTTAACTTTCTAAGTCGGTAAGCGCATATTTAAAGTTTGACCTCATACTGACCTCATCGTTATGTCGTGGTCAGATTTTCTGGTCTGGGAGGTTGAGAGGTATGTAGTCATGTTGTGCCTATTTGCAATGGTGCCCTGTTTAGCGGGTAGGTATTCGGGTCAGAGTGATGGGGGTGGGGCCTTAAGTGAGATGGGTATTAAATACAAAAAACAAACAAAAAAAAAAAAAAAACAGGTTCATCAGGTAGGAAACCATTGGAATTGAGCCAGGTTAAGGAAATTTCCCTTACATTGTAGCTCATTGGTCCTTTGCACAGTTGAACAGGGTGCCCCAGTGGCACTTAAGGTTGGCTTCAGGAGCTTGTGGAGGTGTGTGCTCAGAACTTACAATTTTCTTTTCTTTTGCAGGTGGGGAACAACAGAGTGAACATCAGTCAGTGATTGGAAGGAAGTGGCTTCAAAGGTGCAGGTACCAGCATGCTGAGTACCAGTTATGGCGATACACAGTGAATTCACAGATGTTGGAAGTGGTGGTGAACAAGGAGGTTACACATGGGGAGCACACATGGGCAACAGTTACTGGTGGAAATTGCTAAAGTGCAGAAGGCATCATGCGGTGGATTGAAAGGTGATGTTCTACTAGGATGGATGTTCTTGTACTGGAATGGGGCCTAAGGAGGGTCTGAGTAATCACCTTAGTAATGCATGTTAGAACTCTGTTTAATTAGTGGGAGATGATTATTGCGTTGGTATAAGGGGTAAGGAAGAGGTAGGTACGGGGGGGGCCAAGGGTCTGTCAGGGATGGTTTATGGGGAGTGTGGGGATCCCACGGTATGAGTAGAGTCATGACATTCATAGTAGCACAGGAACTTATTAGACTACAGCCCTATGGCTCTTGCAAGCCAGTGAAGTTCAATCCTTGCTTTCTTGGAACCTTGGGGTGCTTGTATTCACTCATCCAGTTATTGAACCATATGTGGGGGAAGAGCTATTGAGGTGTTGGACAGGATGCTGGAGTTTGTTCCTAATGTGTGGTATCTTTGGGAGTGACAAAATTTGTCCCTTGAGTAGGTAGTGTTAATGTTGCATACCAGGTTAAGGTTTTACAGAATAGCACAAGGATCATGTCACTTGGGGTTTGGGTGAATTTGTAGATAGGGTTTAGGAAGCATGGTAGGTAGGTGGCTGTATTGGGGTGGTTTTAGAAACTGGGTGTGTTGTTACAGGGGAGTTAGAAGGTTTAAAGGAAGCTTGGTGCAGGATAAGGCAGCTGTATGACAAGGGAGGCTGGTTTTCTGCCAGCTAGGGTAGGACATTAAAGTTGGAGTTAGACTGTTCCCTACAGTAAGGGAGTTGTTGCACATATAGAACTGGGTAGTGAGTGGGCTAAGGTGATATGCTACGGTTAATGGGGTCTTGGGTGTGAGATTTGCTACTAGTTGTTTGACTGGGTGCCGTCTTGAGTTCAAGGGGTTATAGTTTGTGGTTTTGTTGTGGTTATAGGCTGCCAATACATTCAGGTCGAGCCATGATTTCAGCTTTGAAGGCAGTGGGCCAAAGGGGTTGGTGTTCTTTTGGTGTTGAGGTTCCGGTGTTGCAACGGGGTCATGGTAATCCTACTTTATTTAGTTTCATTATGGTGTGTTTCAGTGATGGCATGGCAAAGGGGTTTATGATGGATTTCTAAGGTGCTTTACAGATGATGGGTACACCAAATGATGTTTGGCTTTTCCCTTCCCTTCATGGGAAGTGGATTGAACAGTTTTGGGTAGAAGGGAGGGGGAACAGCCTGGTCAGGCTGGTTGGCAGAGAAGAGGGATAGGCTTGCCCTCTTCTGTTCCCCTCTGATGTCTGGATGTTTATTTCAAAGATCTAGGGAAAGGAAATGAGTAGTTGGAGGAAGCTTGCTGAATAAATAAGCAAGCTGAGGTAAGGATGGTGCCTATTTGGTGGAAGGTAAATTCAATGGATGGTGTATGAAGTGAGTTGGGATGCTGCTTCATAAGTAAAGTAAGCAAGCAGAGGTATGGACCCTGCTTGTTGGGCAGGGTGAGTTGGTACGCTGCCATGATTAACATTTTAATGAATGGTGCATGAAGTGAGTTGGGACGCTGCTTCATAAGTAAAGTAAGTGAGTAGAGGTATGGACGCTGCTTACTGGGGCAGGGTGAGTAGGTGCGCTGCCCTGATTAACATTACAAGGATGTTATGCTGTGTTTAGAATCATATCATGAATAGTTGTGATTAATAAAGTTAGTGATCAAAGCTATGTTATGGAAATTTAATAAAGGTCGTCAAATGTCATTTGGTGTGACGTGTATTATCGAAGGGGACCGGGACAAATGAAGTTTGACAACAAACTAAGTTGTCCTGGGACATCTTCATGGGGGTATTAGGTTAATATTAGGGGGAGTTAAGTGGGTTGGGGAGGTGAAAGGGCTAAGTGGAGGTAGGGGTGGTTGGGAGAAAATGAGATAATGATGGGGAGGGGCTTAATAGGTTTAGGCTAGTGTAGTTGGGTCAAGCAATCACATTTGGCGTGAACTTGCTACCCTCCCACCCTCCCTCTTTTGGTTGGTGGGGAGTAGGGTTATTTATCAGTGGGGGTAGGCAGAGAAGAGGGATAGGCTTGCCCTCTTTTGTTCCCCCTCAGATGTCTGGATGTTCATTTCAAGGATCTGGGGAAAGGAAATGAGTAGTTGGAGGAAGCTTGCTGAATAAATAAGCAAGCTGAGGTAAGGATTGTGCTTATTTGGTGGAAGGTAATTCAAAGGATGGTGTATGAAGTGAGATGGGATGCTGCTTCATAAGTAAAGTAAATGAGTAGAGGTATGGATGCTGCTTACTAGGGCAGGGTGAGTAGGTGCGCTGCCCTGATTAACATTACAAGGATGTTATGCTGTATTTAGAATCATATTCATGAACAGTTGTAATTAATAAAGTTGGTGATCAAATCTATGTTATGGAAAGTTAATAAAGGTCATCAAATGTCATTTGGTGTGATGTGTATTATTGAATGGGACCGGGGCAACTAGTAAATTACATGCATGACACACTCACTGTAAAACATTTTATACTCTTAGAGGTCTTAAAACTGAATTTGAATTGTTTTAGATAATGGTAAATCAATTACAATATCTTGCTTTAAAAATCTAGCACAAATCATACACATTTTTATTAAATATAACTCAAATACTAGTGTGAACTCTGTTCTCTATGTAGTTATATCAAATACACCCAAAAAGTGTCACAAACTAATCATCCTTCCGAACAACCTCTGCAATCGTTACGTTTTTCACTGTCTGCTCCCTTAGAAAGCCTAAGTGTATCCCTTGTTTCTTGCTAGAAGATCCTTCCATGAATACAAGGAAACTGTTTTCCAACTGAAGAAGAGAAAATTGTAACATATTATACAGCCAAGATAATCTAGAAGATGCATTCAAATTACTCCTGAAGTACATTGCTCTATTACAAGAAAGAAAATCTCACTATGTATGTGGAGAATAACAGACACAATTGCCCAGTTATCTACGTCACTAAAAATTTTAATAAACAAAATTAAACTGCCTGAAAAGAGTTGAAAGAAAAGTAATCCAAAACACAAAAATCCAAAAGGGCACCACCAAGGCAGTAAACTAAATAATGAACTTTGTTAGAAAAAAGACGTAGCACTTTTGTCCAACATGTGGTTAGGTTAGGTAACTGCCTTGTCGGTGGCATCCTTTTAGGTTTTTGTGTTTTGGATGTGTTGGTTTATTTGTTTACTGGGTTACTAATCTGATTACATTATTTATTTATTTATAATTTATTTGTTATCGAAGTGGATGGGTTGGTCATCCAAAATCTAAAATTTCTTAACACTTAGAAGACATTGTCAAGTAGTCACACGTACTTCATAAACATCTCACATAAGGAAAAACAATTTTCTCCTAAAGTCTTCAAAAAAATAGAAGAAATGACAGGGAGCCAATTAACTGACACAAAATAGATTTTCTAGCACATCTTACAAAGATAGAAGAAATAACAGGGGACCAAGTAACCAAAAATAGATTTTCTAGTAAATCTTGCAATACTCATCACATATCAGATCTTCAGCACATATATTTTATAACCAGTTCACCCACTTCCTATCAAGCCAGCTTAACCCAGTCATTAACACAACAAACTGTGACTCCTCTGCTCTTCACTCTCGCTATTACTTCATGGACATTTTGTATAAAATAGTTAAAAAACACCTAAGAAACCTAAATGATGGCTGTCTTCATTCATCCTTAATTAGAATGGTCATATCTAGTATAGTGTTTGATATTCAATGTATTTGGAGATCTTTATTTATTTATTTATTGTCCATCTGGGCCAGAGACCCTTTTTCAGTGGAGGCACAGGTAGAAAAGCTCCATTACAAAAACATACAACAGACAATGCATGAAACTAATAATCAAGAATCCATAACATTGGTAAATATAGGCAGTAAACAGTTTATACATAAACAATAAAAACTGAGAGTAATATAAAGTGGGAAAAAAAAGAAAGCTAACAAATAAACTAGAATGAAATAGTTTGTGCCATCATAGAGAAATGACTGATCAGTAGATCAATATCATGGTTTTGGTGATAAATATTTATGTGATACATGTATGGTATATGAACAAGAATATGGCTGATTGTTGCTATGCTAGTGTTACTTGTTCTAAACAGTGATAGCTAAGGCAGTATTGAGGTGAAGTACAAGAAGGAGGCAATGTGATGAAACTGTATGAAGCTTGAGATATGTAGATAAAAATAAGAGCTGTAGTGAGCTTGAGATAGATAGATAGATTAGATAGATAGATAGATAGATAGATAGACAGACAGATAGATAGATAGATAGATAGATAGATAGATAGATAGATAGATAGATAGATAGATAGATAGACAGATAGATAGATAGATAGATAGATAGATAGATAGATAGATAGATAGATAGATAGATAGATAGAAATTGGGATCCTGTGAGAGAAGGGATAGTTTGGATGTTAGAATTTAGTAAGGAAAGAGATATTTTGGTTATAAATAGAAGGAAGGATGAATGATCAGCCAGTATTAGTGCAGGAGCAAAGCCAAGTTTTGGTTAGATGTTCCTTAAGCAGTAGTTTAAATTTGGATAGGTTTCTAGAATTTAGTATTGCCTGAGCCATGGAATTCCAGGACTTATTAGATTTAGTTACTTTGAGTAGTAGTTTGCTGGAGGATCTTAGTGGCCTGCCATTTGAGTAGGGCTGTACTAGGCTCTTGCATGCTAGACAGTTGTCTGGATGGTGGAAGATGGAATGAATAAAAGTTAGTTGGTTGAGGGATAGGACATTGGATAGTTCAATCCAAGTTAGTTTATGAAGTGCTGTGCAGTGATGTGATCTGTAAGGGGGCTTAGTAGCAAATCTTTAAATTTTGTTATAGCAAGACTCCAGTTTGTTTATATCTGATTTTCTGAGATTAGTGAATATTGGTGAGGCATCTAGAAGGGTAGAGAGTAGATGAGTCCTAGCTATGTAATGTCTAGTGGCCTCAGTTAGGTACGGCTTGACTCTGTATAGTGAGCCTAGCTTAATGTGGACACTTTTGATAGTTAGGGAAAGGTGTTTGTCAAATTTTAGGTTGTTGTGAATTGTGACTCCAAGGAGTTTGGTGTGCTGGACAGGTTCAGTTTTAGTTTTACTGGCTGAGTAGATGGTGAAGGGGAGAATTATCAGGAGCTTTACTGTTATTGAAGAGGATAAGCTTTGTTTTATTTGGACTGAGTATGAGTTGAGAGTCTGAGAGGTATTTTTCAACATCTTGGAAAAATTGTTGGGTTATGAGGGAGGAGTCACCTGCATATTGAATGATGGTTGCATGTTGGGTGGCTGTGCTGACCCTGTTGGTGAATATGGTGTAGAGCAATGGACCGAGAATTGAGCCTTGGAGTACTCCTACTGAGACCAGTAATAGGGCTAAGAGTTCATTTTGTCACTTAACTACTTGTTGGCGGACAGTTAAGTACCTGAGAAACCAGACGAGGGCTGGCTGGGTTAGGTTTAAGGAAGCTAGCTCATTTAGTAGCTTTTGGTGGGATACTGTATATCAAAAGCATTAGAGATATCAAGAAAGATTGAGAAGAGCTGGTTGTCATTTCTAAGCTAGTTGACTGAGTTTGTAAAATTAACAAGGGCAGTGGTTGTACATTGTTTAGGTCTGAAGCCATGCTGAGATGCAGACAAGAGATTATTAATTAGTAGATAGTTTATGAGTTGTCTGTGTATGAATTTTGCAAGAATCTTGGCTATGGGAGGGAGGAGGGCAATTGGATTTTAGTTTTAAAACTGAGTAGAGGAGCCACCTTTGTGAAGAGGGATGATACAAGAGACCTTGCAGAGTTTGGGGATGTACTGCTCAGCAATGGAATGGTTTACTAGAAGAGATACAGGGTAGGAGATGTCTTTGGCTTCTAGCTTTGGTCAGCTATGAGGGAGGACAGCTTAAGTTTGGAAAGATATTTTTGATGGTATTAGTTTGAATTGATTTGATTGAAAAGGAATTGAGGGTTCTGTCTGATTAATTAGAATAGATGGGGGGTCTTGTTATTGCTTTATATTAGGGAGAGTTTAGAGTTGATAAAGTGAGAATTAAATTATGAGGCAATGCTATCTGTGGAATTTGCTGTGGTTGGAGCTGAGGTTGTGATCTGACAAGGCTTTAGTAGTTGTTAGATGGTCCCCAAAATTTCTGGGGATTCCTTTGGTGTTTTTGTTGCATCATTGTATTGTATAGCTTTTTGCTATGCCTGATTTGTTTTTCGGCAAAGTTGCATAACTGTGGTATTGGGACCAGTATCTGTCTGTCTGTTTCAGGAGCTGATTGGTGTCATTGGTAAGCCATGGTATGTGCTTGGAGTTAAAATGGGTCTTTCTAAGGGGAGCAAGGTTATTTAGGATATTGAAGAATTTGTCATTGAAATATTGAACAGCCAAGTCAAGGTGAAAATATTTTAAAGGGGACCAGCCACATGTTGCAGGAGGGATTTGAAGACTTCAGAGGAGAAATGTATTTTGTTGTGGACACGTTTGTAAATGATATTTTTAGTAGGGCAAATATTGTGCCTAAGAAGGTAAGTGGGTAGGTGATCACTTAGACTGTTGGGGAGACAGATTGGTGACAGAGAGATGGTTTGTTTGTAAGTGTCCAGTCTAGGATTGATTCTTTTTTGCTATGTTTGTCAAATCTGGTAGGGGATTGTATAATTTAACAAAATCATGGAGGTTAATAAAATAGGATGGATTTTCCGAGGAATAGGTGTATAGGTCCATGTTGAAATCACCCATTACTATTGTTTCTTGACTAAAATTTGAGACACACCAACAAAGGTCTTCAGTAATGTCTGGGTTGTTACCTGGTATATATAAATAGCTATTATAATGATGTGTTTGTTGGAGTCGGGGGTATGTAAATAGCTATTATAATGATGTGTTTGTTGGAGTTTAGTTGAAGGTGGGTGATTAGAATTTTAGAATTCAAGAGGTCTGGGGGGTTGATTTGAAGTCTTTCTAGTCTGATAGTATTTTTATATATTACAGCTAGGCCACCACCTTGTTTACGTGTCTTGTCATGTCTATGGATGTTATAACCATGGGTTAGAATTTCACTATCCGGTATTTGAGGTTTTAGCCACATTTCTGTTAGGGCTGCTAATTTGGGAGATTATTGGGTGATAGTTGCATGAAATTCATGATTTTTATTTACAAACAACCAAACCAAAAACCACCTCCAGAGGAAGCCTTAATAGGCAAAAATAGTAAAATGAAAAAAAGGCTTCCACCACAACGAAAAGTTCACTGAGAAATTCTGTTAAAATGTAGGCTTTAATAAAACGAAGAAATAAAAAGCACAAATCGTGCTATTCAGGTTGCAGGTCAAACAGGATAAGCGCTTTCAGTT
This sequence comes from Protopterus annectens, assembly GCF_019279795.1. Classification (NCBI taxonomy): domain Eukaryota; kingdom Metazoa; phylum Chordata; order Ceratodontiformes; family Protopteridae; genus Protopterus; species Protopterus annectens. Next base: position 715,773,155 of record NC_056725.1, on the reverse strand, counting down.
AAAAAACCTTCTTCATATCCTAGTGTGTAGACCTGACTTACTGCTGTTAAATAAAGATCCTTAATTGCTCAACCAATCACATACAGCAATCAGATGCACGCCTTCCTTAAGCCTCCGTTTCATTTCTTAATTAGGCTTCTCTCTTTCAAAATAGGTTTAATAGGAACTACTCTGTTGAACCCTGGAAATAAATTAGCTCTGAGGTTCATGATCCATTTGCTTTCTTCCTTTTCAGTTTTGTTAGGCTTTATGTCTCCTCCACGAAGGTTAGTACTGTTGGGTGATGCCCAAAAAAGGAGGCATTACAAGAGAGTGCTCTGGCCTCTGGTATCTTTCTATTTTTGTCACATTTGAGATAACCATAAAGCTAAATGAATGCCCTGGATTTTCATACACATGTCCATAACAACAAAATGGCACTTAATGTGTAAAACCAGTAGTGTGAAGTTTGGTATGCAATTAAAAGTCAGCATTCCCTAATAAGCAAATATGTACACCTGACAAACCCCTTTATTATGCCAGAAAAAGTATACAAAATTATAGAAAAACCTATGTATTTGGATGGTCACATCACTGTTATTCAAACATTAGATGAAATCACACATTGATAAAGTCCTCAGAAACCTTAAACCCTGCTATAAAATCTTTATTGTTATTTTTATTTTCATTTGTTTACTGAAAAAGTCTGACTGGGATGAAAGCCCCTCTTTAGTGGAGGCCCTTAGAGAAACACTCCACAATGATAACAGTAAGCTAACTGCTTAATCCCCAAGAGTAAATATGGCCTAGTAACAGTTCTTTTTTTCAATAATACTTTCAAAAACAAAGGAAACAAGAAGTTAAAAGTATACATGCATTTATCCAGGAAAGTTAACACCAGTCTGTAAAGCTATAAAACTTTAAATTTACTCAGGACACAAAGTAATTTATATGTAAAGTAAACCAAGTTTAGCCATGTTCATCCAGTGGAACTGTAATAAAACAGTAGATATTATAAATGGATTGTAATTATATAATGACATCTAGTAATTTACCCCAGCATGCTGAAGAAAAATCTTTTTGTAGGTGAATGTTGTAAAGTTTTACTAGGTTTTATGAAGTGGATAGCCATGTCTTTAAATTTTCCCCAGTCTGATAGTTTAAGATCAAGCCAGTTTTAGTGCTATAGAATGTTATGAACATAAAAATAGTTTTCAAAGCTCTTAAATCTACAGAATTGAGGTTCTTAGTTGGTATGTGAAGAATGGTGAACTCCCAGGAGATAATATTTTCCTGATACCCCAAAAGTTTAATTCTTTAAGTATATTTCATAGACGGTTGGAAAATTTACAGTACCAGAAAATATGGAGCACATCTGCATTATCTGAGTCACATGCATTATAAATTAGGGAAACAAGCTGGGAAATAGGCAGCCTTTTGCAAGGAGATATGTACAATCATGAGTTGTTTGTAAAAAGCTTTTTAAGAGGAATGTACTTTAAATTTAATTGAAAAAAATAATTTTAATGTATTGTATTGTCTTCTAAAGTGTGGTCTATGGACTGCCAGCAATATGAAAGGTGATAAATATTTTGAAATGTATAAGCCAGACTTAATTTGTATCTTTTTGAACTAGGCTCATCTGATGCAAGGAACTCCAGACATTTTTAGGAATGTTATTTTGTCAGTATGATGTGGAAGGTCATTGAATTATGAATGGATTACATGTTGAATTTGATTTAGAATGGGCATATAGTGTTTGGGGAGTTATATTTTAACCTTGATTGTTCAACTGTCATTGGGGAGGGGTCATCAAATCCCCTATTAATTATATTTAATAAGAGGAATGGAGGATAGATCAATCATTTGTGTTTAGTTTAATGTTTGGGTTAAGATTAAAATTTTTGAAAAGCTAACATAAGAGTAAAAGGTAGTTATGACTTTACAATATATACGGTCTTTTAACTTTAAAAAAGGAAGATAAAAAGGATCATAGTTATTTATGTTTTTATGTATTTGAACCATACTAAACCTATAATAGAATCCATAAATTAAGTTTGGGGGTAGAATTAATCAGTCTCAACAGTCTGCTTGAATTTATAATTACATAATGCAAGAAGAAATCAGGACACCCACATCTCATGAGACCTGGGTGCAGTAAGCTTATGATATGACATATGTACAGATTTGAGGAACCGACAAAGCTTCTCAGGGAGGAGGAGGAGTTATAGTTTTAAAACATTTTAAAGCTATTTGGTGCATTTAAAAAGTCAAATGAAATAAATATTTAGGAAAATATTCACGTTAAATACTTCAACCTTATAAAGGAAAGACAAATTTAAATTGCTCCATCTTTGTATGTCCTCTTATATATTAATCAGTTAGCTTGCTAGTTTAATATAGGACTCTGATGAAATATTATACAAAGGGATTTCAGAGTTTGACTAAGTTTTACATTAATGGCATCTGCAGTATAAATAATATTATTTTGATTATGAGAAAATAGAGTAGATGTTTAATTTGAAGTTTGAGAAATTCGAAAATGTAGACATAGTTTCCAATTTTTTACGAACATCTGAATGTAGATATATAAAGTGGATGCTAATATTATCAGCAAATGTAATAAGAGGTATCTTTATGTTACAGGGGTTGAAGTAAATTGTTATAGGTATGTTGAATTAAAAGTAAAAAAATATATGTTCAATGCATACATTGAAAATATAGGGTGATAGTGGATGACCTTGTCTTGCATCATTTTAATAGGGATTGCTTTTGATTGAAATTGTTTATAAATTGTTTAGTGAAATGATTTGCATATAGAATTCTTCTAAATTGTATAAACTGCACAGGAGAACCAAATATGAGCATGAATGTAAATAAAAAGTTGTGATTTATTCTATCAAAAGCATTAGCTGCAACTATCACTAGAGAATATAAATTATTTTTTGTGGCACTATCAAAATTTACAAATATTCAAGAGATAATGTATTATTATAAGTTTGTCCTGACCAAGTAAAACCAAGCTGGAAAGATGAAATGATTAAATGGAAAACTCACTTTAGCTGGTTGGCAGATATTAATACATGATTTTTTAAATCTAAGTTGAAAAGTGCAATGGATTTGCAGAATCACATAAATCTGTATTCATTTTAGGATTAAAATGTATTTTTATCTGTTCCAGTAACATTTAGAAATGTCATTAGATTTAGTGAAATTGTATAATTCCATTCCTTCATTTTTATGCTTTGTACTACTAATAGGGAATTCAAAGTTATGCTATCTATATACCAAGCTTGCTCAAATCAAACTAAGGTACACAAAATCTCCTTGATTTATATATGCCACTGTATAGAAATTTTCTGTCATTTGTGGATTATGTGTTGTCATATAAAAATATGGAGCTCTGATTGTATATATGCCTCTGTACAGAAATGTTTTTTGTCATTTGTTGTATTTGTATTGTTATGTTATGGAGCTTTTCTCCCCGGGCCTCCGCTGTAAATGGACCTTGTTCCAGTTGGACTTTCCTGGTAAACAAATGTAAAATAAAATCAAATAAAATAAATTTAAATGGATTTTTAACTATACTATGGGAAAACATTTATAGAATTCAACTCTGAAACTATCTAGGCCAGGGGGGTTTCTATTATTAAAGTATTTTATGGTATTAGTAATTTCTGATAAGGTAATAGGTTTGTGTAGAAGTTTGTTTGTTCAGCATATTAGAAAGTTAGTTTGATTTAAATGTAATTTAGATCAGAATTTGAAAATGTTAAGGTTTTAATATTATAAAATAAAGTATAAATATCAGTAAAGACTGAAAAGATAGCTGAATTTGAATTAACTACATTATCTTTGAATCTAATTTGTAATATGATGTGGGAATGTCTTGCAAGTAATTTGGTGGACATCCGTGCTTATTCTGTGTGTAGGGCTTGTACCATGGCAACTGTCAGATAAAGAGAAAGTTTAATTATTTTTGAAGAATTTTAATCTGTTCATCTTTAACATCATAATCCGAGTATTGTTTGATTTCAAATTCAGAGAGCTTTGTTTTTAAATCCTTTACTTCCTGACTAGATTTTTTATAATAAAAAGCTCTCACAACTATGTCATAAATGAGGCTCATTGAATATCAAGGTTTGTATCTTCCTTATCTAAATTATAATAAAGAGTTTCAAGTAGTGAATTAACTTCTTTTTAACCTTGTTTTTTAAGAGGTCCATTAAGTGTTCAGTTACGCATATACTTTTTTGTTTGATGTCAAGGCATTCAAGTCTAAATGCAATATAATTTTGATTGATCAGAAAACATATCATAGTTCCATATTAAAATCTGTGATGGCCTGAATTAATTTATCAGCTATCAGGACAAAGTCTAATCTGGAGCCTGCTTTGCGACAAGATGAGTAATATGGGTAACTGAGATCCTGCATAGAAGATTTACATATCCTATGAGGGTCAAGAAACTCAAATGCCCAAATAGTCTGATGGTATAATTGAATTAAAGTATTTATTTTTATTTGAGCAGTCCTGTGAAGGATTAATGAATATATTCCAATCATCACCAATAATTAAATGATTAGTAACAGGTTATGGATTTTTGAAATAATGTATGCTTAATTGTAAAAGAAAGTGTATTGTTTAAATAATAAGATGGGTTTAATAAGTTGGTTATTTTTATATATGTCATGGCTTCATCAGCCTTCAGGATCAACCTCACATCCTAAGATCTAGTCATTGAATTTATATTTTAATAATATGGCTATATGAGCACTGTTTCTACATTTGTCTGCTGTAATCATATATTGTAGCCATGTTTATTGATAGTATGCCATTTATCAAGTAGCATGAGCCTTTGATTTAATATTCTGTGACTGTATTAGATACTGCAATGACATATTATAGAAGTATAATAGAGGGATGGTAAGTATGAGGTGTGAAGATAAAGTAAATCACATGATGGTGTTAAACCGTAAAACTCCACTGCCAATCATGAGTGGACAGGCGACCCCTAACCGGGAAAAGCCGAAAGAAGAAGTTGTTAGAGTTAATAATGCAGAATCCAAGAGGTGGTAATATTGTGTGTTATACTGAAGTAACAGAAAAAAAATGGATTACTGAATTTGATGCTGCTCACCATCTGGGATTAAAAAACAGTTTGAAACATTAGTAAATAAATAACTATAATTTTATATACTTTTAAAGTTTTGCACTTAATTAAGATATATTTGAATACCTATTTTGTGAGATATGTGATTTGCTGAATGTTTTTAAAGATATGAAGTGGAGGAGGTATAAAGTAATTATACCTGATGAAGCTTATGTGAAAACAAGTTTGCATGTTATGTCAAGAGATTTGGCTTAGTAACATTAATTTGAAAGCTTAAAGACTTTATCTTGCATCCTACCATGTTGTGTGGTATTTGCATAAGGACATTGTTAGGCATCAGGAACAATATCACCACATTTTGTTAATAACCTGCTCTTTTTTTAAGTAAAAATGAAACCATGCATTTTGTTTGTATTCATGGTATGTTAATACCTTTAGATAAGGGATTTAGATAATGGAACAAACAAAATGTATATGATGAATGGTGCTTTGAGTTCTAAAAATGATAACATTATATTCTTAGGTAATAATTGTTATCTAACAAGAAAAACATTTTGGAACATACTTCCTGATATACAAAAATTCACAGCTGTTCTCTTAATTTCATCATACAGTAAGAACATTTGGTATACTGATGATAACAAAAAAGATATTTAACAAAACTAAGTGCACAGTCGTAGAACTGTTTGATCGTTATCATCCATAATCATCCCCCAAATAAGAAATAGTATTAAAATAATAAAGAAAAAAATGAAAAACTGAAGAAGGAGGCAGCTAACAATTTATACCCTGTAAAATATAAGTAACTGAAATGTTTTCAAGCTGCCTACTTACATAATTAACATTTGAGATTAAACCAATTTCTCTGCATTACAAACTCAAATAACAATCATAAAGTATGACAGATACTTTTGTATACTATTGGGTAAAAGCGACAATAGAAAACCCCTGATGTTTAACATTAATATTTACAGCTCAGGGATCAACAAGTTCTACAGGAAGAGGTTGTTACCATCATTTAATCAATCATGAAGGGAAGATCAAAAAATTAGGAACCCAAGGAGCCATATTCCAAGCTGTATCCACAGGAAAAAGATTACATGTGAGAACTGCTAATAAGCTTCTGCTCTATGTAAGGAGGATGATGGCCATATTTTAAAGATCTGATTTGACATGACACAAAAGGGTCCCCAAAAGAAGATGCAGGTTAGACAAAATGTCAGCTGATCCCAGGAAAGAGATCCAGCCTCTGCCATGGTTAGTCCTCAGCATATCCAAATATGAAACAACCATAACAGTCAGAGGTACAGTACCTCCATGTTAACTATTTATAATTAGAGGAACAATTGATTAATTGATTCCTTTTGTTAGAAATAAGAACATTACTTCAAAAAAATAAAGTGATATGCCAAATATCACTGAATAAACACAACAGCTTCAACACTTGCATTTGGCAGGATTTAGAATGAGCATGAGGGGGTAGCAGCACCCATTAGCAGGCTCAGTATATATATTTTGAAGACAGATTGCTGAACAGAGTTGATGCATCTGCATAAGCTGAAACTGAATATTTAGTGCCTTTATGGATGAAGGAAAGATTTGCAGAGTACGCATCCATCCATCCACAACCCGTTTTTACCATTCTTTGCACATGGGGGCCGGGTGTCACTTCACCACTGACAATCATCTAGAGCCAAGGTTTACAGAGTATATTATTTGGAATTTAATAAGAGCACAATCATGATAGTTTTTGCTACAGTAATTTTATTTCCAGATTCAAAAACCTTTCTTGCATTTTGCAGTATAGAGGACCTTAGTAACATCTTGATAATTTAATAATTTTACATAAATCTGTCTAGGTAAAGACTCACTTTGTATTTTCCTCGGTGCCCTACTTGATCTCTTAAGAATATTTTCAGCTTGCGTTTGGTTATCTAGAAAAAATGTGAAGATGTCTTGCACTGTTTTTAACAAATCTTGTTCAATTTTCTCCTTCTGTGAGCTTCTAGATACAGGAGCTTTTCAATAATTGATATCCCTAAAATGGTCAATTGTAACACTGACAGTTTTGAGATGTCTGTCTTCAGAGGCTGCTATACATAATTCCAAGCATTTAGAAATGTCAGTAACATTACATATGGAATTTAGTTGTTTGCAGAAATGCTGTATTGCTTGTTGTATTGGCTGTAAGGCAAATTTTAGATCCTCCATTGAAAAGATTGTTTCAGTTTAGATTTTGCAGATTTATTTTTCTTTTCTTCTTTATTAAAAGATGTATAATATTTGTTAGAGGTGTCTTTTTCTAGGCTAATAATGGCAGAAAGTTTGGTTTAGGAGCACAGCACAGCACTGAATGAATACTAAAATGTAAGTGTGATGACATAAAATATCAACCCAAAGAAACATAATTAACTTTTTAAGATTAATTATTAATTTTTAGTTATTATTAAATGTTTTTAATTATTTTTAAAAATAATTGGCATTACAATTTAATCCAGGATGGAAGGTTCAATCATCCAAAAGTATCTGCAACTAATACTCTAGGCAACGCATTAAATTGCTGTCACTACCCCCTCATCCTCATTTACATAATCGATCACATGAAACACAACTGTCTTAAAATTAGAATATGATAAAATGTGTTTAAATTTTTATTTATTTAACATTTGTTTACTGGGAAAGTCCGACTTTGAACAAAGCCAATTTTCAGAGGAGGCCTGGTGAGAAACGCTCCAGATGTATGTCTTTGTTAATAGACAAATAATTCACTGACTATACCTTTATCATTTGTATCATACATGTTCACAATTTCTCTAGGTTCATAGGTTCTTGCTGAGCTTAAGGTCAAGGAGACCACTAGGAAGCTCGGCCAAATTCATCTATTACTGCTGTGTGACTAGCAAAGTTTCTGCTAAGTAGACTTTCTCCTCCTATCCCTGGTGAATAGTTGTAATCACATGTCCAGTCATCCAGACTGAGTTTAAAGACTGCTAGAGTAATACTCTGCTTGATAAGTAATGGCAGCCTTTTCCAGAAACATGGGATATGTTTGGTTAAGTATTCGTCATGCATTTGGTGTTGTTGATTTGGTAGTGTATGTTTTGTTCTCTAGAATATGCATTGCTTTACCACTGATTTGGTTTAGGTGAGGTAGTTCAAAGTGTGTGCTGGATTGTTTACAACATGGAAGTCTTAGCAGTGATCACCCCTCAGGAAACTGTATGCCACTAAATACAAGGACAGGGCCTTAAGTCTATCAGAGTAACTAAGGCCACTGAGACCTCAGAAGTCCACCAGATTCAGAAGTTCCTCAGAATGTTTTTAGAAATATTCTCAGTTGAAGTTAGTGCTTCTCTACCCTGCTGAGAACAGCCTAGGCAATATCCATTCTCTCACTGAGTTAATAGGTTGTTTAGCAGAAACTCTTAGGGAAACTGAAACTCCTTTTCCATGGTCTGACCAAACTCTCCAACTATCAGACTATCAGGCCTTTAGGGACTTCCACCTTACTGGTTTCTCAGTATCTGTCAGTACACCATTATGGCCCTCAAAGCTGTTCTAATTGAGCCTCATACTCGGTAGGGTTGACCTTGACAAATTCATCTAAGATGAGCAGACAGACAAACTGATATTAAAAATGACCCCATAATGGTTCAGTTTAAAGAACTGAAGATCCTTACTGGGTGAAGGATACTGAAACCCACCTCTGGAACCAGGCTTAGGGTTGATGTTCATCCCTGCATGTGGTGGATTAGTGACCCCATGTAGTACAATGCATTGTGGTTACAAGACTACTTGACTAATATGCAGTGGTGTTAATGTCATATGATAGGTGGAAAGACTACAGCAGGAATATGCCTTCTAATGCATACCGTGTACACAGAGTTTCATATAATGCAATTTAAGGAACTGGTAAACCATGATAAAGCATGTTGGTAATGTAGTCTTTTCTAGATCTACTTTATAGGCCTCTCAGTCAACTTAAAGGAGTCTAGGAATGTCCCCTTTGGTCTGTTTGTTCCTCCCAACTCCTGATATGGGGAGACATCATCAGAAGGAACAGCTAAAAAGTGCAGGCATTATCTAATGAGAGGATAAGAGATTTGTTGAATGTCTTTACAACCCCAAGTCATCTACTATTAGATATAATGCTGTGCCTGGTTATGCCAGACTACATGCAGGTTCACAGATTACATGCACACATTGGTCAGAGATGTACTCCAAAGTGTGTGCGTGTGTCTGCGCGAGCGTGCGCACGCGCGCGCGTGTGTGTGTGTGTGTGTGTGTGTGTGTGTGTGTGTGTGTGTGTGTGTGTGTGTGTGTGTGTGTGTGTGTGTGTGTGTGTGTGTGTGTGTGTGTGTGCGTGTGTGTGTGTGTGAGTGTGTGTGTGTGTGTGTGTGTGTGTGTGTGTGTGTGTGTGTGTGTGTGTGTGTGTGTGTGTGCGTGTGTGTGTGTGTGTGTGTGTGCGTGTGTGTGTGTGTGTGTGTGTGTGTGTGTGTGTGTGTGTGTGTGTGTCTGTACAATTTCTTCTTCACTCCTTGGCCATCCTTTATGGTGCACATGCTGCTGGATGAATGCAAGTTGCTTATGGCATACTCATAAGACTTTACTCATAACCAACAGCATGTATTAGCCACAGTGCTTACTTCATTAGCATTCTCTGAAATAGTGCCACAGGAAGTGATGATGAAAGGATAACCACCCCTTCCTCCTGTCTTTTTACTTTGCCTGCTTTTTCCTGCTATTTTCCCCTTCATAACCCCTAGCATGTCAGCTTTTTCTCCTTTTAATTTCCTCACATGACTTTCCCACATACTTAACTCTGCCCTGCAAAACTCAGCTCAGTTCTGCTGTAGCTTTTTATATGTCCTGCATACTCCACTCATCATTACACTCGCATGCTGTTTTTTTTTTATAGAAAACGTTTTACTGTACAAATGTGACCTTTATAAACCCAGCATAACACCCACATGGTCGAAATCAAACTTGGCTAGATATACACAATACAAGTCCAGAGTGACATGGCACTGGTATTTATTTTACTGATTAAATGGACAAAGTTTGGCTTTGCAGATTGCATGCTGATTTTTTTGTATAAGTAATATAATGAGCTTCATGATTATATTAATGACTTGTGGTGAGCAATGAGACTGACTACCTAGTCAGTAATCGTGCACTTGTATGCATGCGTGTGTGTGTGTGTGTGTGTGTGTGTGTGTGTGTGTGTGTGTGTGTGTGTGTGTTCGTGTGAATGTAATATGTGATTGCATTCATCATTCTGACTCTTAATCCCATCAAAAATCTTAGCATTTTAGCTAAAAAGACAAAAAGTTTCTAATGCAAATTTGCCAGACCCTTCAAGTTGACTACTGTGCAGTTAATAACCCTCATGGTACAATACTATCTTTAAAGCATTGCTTAGCAATAAAGCCAGGGGAGACAATGATGACACATCAAATTTGTCAGATGAATCCGCACACACAGGCACACGCACGCACACACATGCACACACACACACACACACACACACACACACACACACACACACACACACACACACACACACACACACACACACACACACACAGTTCTACATTAAATAGGCTGAAGATAAAAGTGATGGAGTGCTAAAATAAATGTTGGCATTTGTCTTTGTTGTAAAAAGCAGAATGTTCTGAAGATGAGAAAGCTATAGATAAGCTTAGGCTTTTAGACTACAGGATGATAGAAGCCCTGAGCGTCCTTTTTAAACATAACATTCATCTCTTCATGCCTGAATCACTTCATTCAGGATATTATTAAATGATTTGCCTGTTTTATAACCTATTTTATAGTACTTCACTTTGATCACTGACCACTTAGATATTCAAACCCTAAAGACACTTAATCTCCTTGGATTTCAGAAGCAGAAAAAACAAGAGCTGTCTAAATCCATAACTGAAATCCATAATTGAAATAGACATAAAGAATGCTTACAGGCAGCACTCAAAGGGAAAGGTACCAGGTCCTGATAGTTGGCAAACTGAACTCTTTTCCCGAGTAGTTTGCATCTTTACATTCAAAAGTAATGAACCATGCACCTAAAGGTAACTCTATAACTCCACCTTAAAAAGAAGAATATTTCCATTATTGCAAAGGCCCCACATTAACTTTACAGTACTGGCCAGTGTCACTGCAAAATTCAGAATAACAAACATTTGTCTCATCTATAGCTAGTCAAATGTTTACCTTCTATCCAGTTTAATTTATTGGCACAAATGCAGTCTTTTTTTGTCTCCTTAACATCATTCTACCAGTCCAGGTCTCCAGTGCCCAAGTCCACGTCGACTGGCTAAGCTGGTTCCTCCGGACTTATTCTGGTACTACTGGGACCTATCATGCATCCTAAGGACATCCTGGGACTCAGCTATCTTTGCATCCATCTGGGGAAGTTTTCTTTTTATGCCCTACCCACTCCCCTTCCCACCCACCTGTGCTCTTCGACTACATCCAAGGGCAATTCCTCTGTTTGGAACACACCTCCTGTTAGGGAGCATCATCATCAAATGACCTCCCACCCAGGATAGGCATTCTCATCACTTCCTGCTAATCCCTCAGTCACCTAAGCCACATATCATACCTGGGCCACCTGGCCTGTAGCCATTTTTTTATTCCCCTAATGCTAGCAGAACAGCTGACACAAATACAATTTTATTCCAAATGGACAAACTCTCAACAACTTAAAAAAAGTGATATTAAAAAAATCTGTAGTAATAAGGCTCTGTTTTAAACATTTGCCATTACGTTTATTGAATTGTATGTTTAATATTTATAGTAAAATATCGCATTGAAGTAAATGTTACAACGTCTGCAGTCTTCTCCCCATCCAGAGTTAACTCCAGTTCACTTTCTGCATATCCTACACTTTTTATTATAGTTTCAGTCACTGTCTCATATATAGCATAATGTGAAACTGAAGTGATTGTCTTTGTATAAAAAGAACATATGTTGTCTTATGTATGCATTCATTTATTTTTTATTTAACATTTGTTCACCGGGAAAGTCTTACTAGGACAGAGCCTATTTTCAGAGGAAGCCCAAGGAGAAACACTCCAGACACATGTCTTTGGAATATGCGAGGAAACCGGATTACCCAGATGAAACCCACACAAACACAGGGAGGACATGCAGACTCCACACAGAAGGTACCCCAGCTGAGAATCAAACTGGACAACTCTTGGTGTGAGGTGACAATGTTACTCGTTGCACCACTGAACCACCCAGTATTTATTTATACTTTATCGACCAACTTGGCCCCACTAGGTCAATGGCCTCTTTTCATGAAAGACCTAATGTGGTATTCATTTTGAATTTTTTTAATTTATGAATCCAGCCCACAACCTTTTTCTTTACTCTTAGATAGCTGCAAGGTCAACCAAAACAAAAACAAAGTAAAAATGTCTGTTTCATTTTTTTCATTTATTTTTTGTAATATTACTTAGCATAGTTTGGAGCTTATCTCCCTGGGCCTCTACTGAAAATGGACATGTATCCAGTTGGACTAGCCCAGTCAACAAATGTAAAATAAAAAAATAAAAAAATAAAAAGATGTATCCTTCATATAGGATGCAAATAGTTTCAAACAGCTAGTGGTTCACATATTTACTAGCTCAGTGAATAATGATCACTACATTTGATTTATTACAAAGGAACTAAAAAAAAGATTATTAAAACTGATCAAATCCCTTACTGTATACAGCGTATCAAGCGGTACTGCTACTTCAAACATTGTGACTATTTTGAATAATACAGCTAACCCCACCCACTGCATGTATTACAGATCCTGTTGTTTAAACATGCAAAAAGGTCAGCATAGTATCTTTCAAACTCAATAAATAAAAAAGGCAGTTTAACACTACAAAATGTATATATTTATTTTCTAGTGACAAAGTTAATGACAGCTACATAATTGAATCAATAGCATCAACTCATCACTGTGGACACAATTTATACTAAACTGGTGATCCCTGTAACTGGGTAGTATTGACTATTTTTATTCTTTTATTAGCTGTACTTTTAACTCAAAAATCACTACTTAATTTTGGAGAAGTTGCAATAAGTTTTCACAAAACAGAGACCACAACTCACTCCCATACTATTATGACAAGTTTACTTTTCACTTATGTAGTGCTGGTTACAGACTAAGCAAATGTATGTTGATTGCTCCAGAATAAGTAAATTTCTTCTAAAGGTTGTTAGTTACAGATTATGGACATTTACGTTCATGTTCATTTTGGAATGAATTAACTAGTCCTATAGGTATATTTGCTTTTAGTTAATTAAGATAAAACTGGCAGCTACTATCATCTCACCTGTTCAGGTTATAACATGCTACCAGGTTCAGTAATACACAACCAAAGCCAGACTATTTTTCAGACTGCAGACCTAAAGTCATAAGACTGACATTAGGAGGTTGAACTGACTGCTTATTGGCAACATATTTTATAGCACAAGGCTAAAAGGCTGTCAACCAAAAGCAAATACAGCATACTACTGTCTCGGGAATAAGAGTGAAACCTCATCAGGACTTGCTTGTGCAGTTGTCTTTATAGTTACATTTATATTTTCCATGTGCCTGTGTGTGTATGTGTCTGTTGCGTGTGTCGCACACATACACACACTTACACGCATGCATATAATATCTATATGTATATATATATATATATATATATATATATATATATATATATATATATATATATATATATATATATATATATATATATATATATATATATATGTGTGTGTGTGTGTGTGTGCGTGCATGCGTGCGTGTGTGTATATATATATATACATTGGAACACTTCACAATGCCGAAATCCTGAAAGATTGAATTTCATATGGCCAAGACCATATGATCGAACTTTCAGAATCCTGACATTGTGAATGGAGATCTGCATACAGGGCGGAATGGGAGATTTCCCTTTTCCTCGCTGTAGTGCGATCTCGGAGTCGGAATATTTAAGTAGTGGGGGTGCAGCAGAAACATTAAATTGTTTTTTTTTTATTTGTTTCGGAATTTTGATATTCCAAAACATTGATCATATGATCTCGATCATATGAAATTCGATGTTTCGGAATTTCAAGATTCTGAAGTGAATCCATATATTTATTTATATATATATATATATATATATATATATATATATATATTTATGCATACTGTACAACACCAATAGTTTGGGTGTCATGGATCTCCATGACATTTAATTAATCAAGTCATTACTTGATTAATTAATGAGTGCAACTGACACAATCAGAGACATTGCCAATCCAAAATTCAATATCAGCATAAGTCTCTTTTACTCTTCATTTATAGACTGAAATTAACAAAGTACTAGGGCAACATAAAACAGCCTGTGCAATGTCCAGTGTCCAAGCTCCTCAATTCAGAAGCCAGATGCTCCATAGCCATCACTTTATTCATTCCCAGGATCAAGTTTCGGGCTCTGCTTTACTGTTGCACGCTCAGCTGCTAATATCACATCACATTATTACAAACAATCAAAAATAAAATACTAAATTTTTTTAACATAGATAACAATGGAAAACTCTGTAGCACTCCAATAAATAATGGTAGATGGCTTATGGCGTATGGTTTCAGCAAGAAATTAGTAACTTTTTAAAACCGTTCCTGACACGTTCTTTAATACTGAATACTTTTAAACAAACTTAAACTCTCTTGTGTGCTCTTCTTCAGAGGATGACCTTCAAAGTGAGTACCTAAAAATAGCAAGCTATAGGTCACCCTCTATGTCCCAGGAAACCCATATTTCATACTTAAACCAACTAGTGACACTTTCCATTCAACAAAATACCATACTTATTGGGGACTTTAATTACCCCTCTATAGAGTGGGAATCCTAAATGACCTGAAATTTGCAGGCACAGGGATGTCTGGACTTTGTAAGCACAAACACCCTAGCTAAGATAGTACATACACCTACTAAAGGTGCAAGCATATTGGACCTGTTACTCACAATTACGTGAGAATGCTGCATCCCACACAGTGTCATGTCCTCTCTGGTGAGATCAGATCATAAAGCAGTCTCCTTTGAAACAAAAATCAGTTCTGCAACCCAAGTAAACCTTGTAACAGTTAGGAACAATTCCAAGGCATACTACATTTTATTAAGTGATATCTCTCAAAATTCTAAGCCCCTCCAAACTCAGACAACAGCATAATCTGTAGACTTTTTCACAGAAACTCTCTATAGCTATGTCAATGGTAGCATAGAGGCTGTTGTACCAGAACTGAGCCCAAAACAAACTCTAAAAAAAACACCCTGGTGGAATCTGAATTAAACAGATTGCACAACAACAAAAAAGTCATAGCTAAAATTGGGAATAATGACACCCAAAAAAGATAAAAAATATCAAAGTAAATAGGCAGCTAAGAGGGCTAATTAAGTCCAAGAAATCCAGTTTTGAGGTAAAGATAGACTCCCAGGTCAAGGACCACCATAAGGCCTTCTTTAGTTATGACAGAAACCTCAAAGGCAGCACACAACAGAGTCCTGAACTGGTTGTAAATGGAGCCATGTTCATGGATGTGGGAGATATAGCAAATCTACTGGATGACAAATTCAGCTCCAGCTTTACCCCCCCTCCACTCACCACCCCAGCCATTTCCTAGGGAATACCATCTAATATAACTCCTCCAGCTATCAGTAGGGTGCAGGTCCTAGCTGTGCACTCTAAGTCCAAAAACACAGCTTTGATGGGCCCTGACAATATCCCAGGATATCTCCTAAATAGCTTGAAGGGTCACTGGAGTCATTTTTGAACTACAGCCTCCAAACAGGCTTGTGCCACAGAAATTGATAACTGCAACAGTCATCCTTCATCAGAAGGGCAGACCATCAACAGATCGTGGGGACTACAATCGCATTACTCTAACTAGTCTCATATACAAAGCCATGGAAAGAATTGTCATGGAAATGATTAACAATGACATAAGAACACTTCAGACACTGTACCCCACCCAGTTTGATTTTGTCAAAGGCAGGTCATACTAACTAAACTTTGTAGACTTCTTTGAGAAGGTCAACAAGATAATGGACAGGGGTAAAATGGTGCACACTGCCTACCTTGACCTGGCTAAGGCAGTTGATAAAATACCCCACTCAATCATCAGAAACAAACTCATGAAATTAGGCATAGCCCCCTGTGTAACATGCTGCATAGCCAACCGGCTCACAGATAGGGTCCAGAAAGTTAGGATCACAAAGATCACACCCTCAAAGAGGCCAGTCACTAGTGGAGTTCCTCAGCACTCTGTGCTGGGTCTGCTCCTCTTGAGCATCTAATTGTTGGAAGTCAAGGCCAGTGTTAAGGGCCTCAGGGATGACTAAGTTTGCAGATGATTACAAACTAGGAGCCGTCCTAGAACACCACCCAAAATACTACTATCTTACAGGAAGGTCTAATACAAACAAATGACTGGTGCCAAGGCCATGACTTAAAACCTTATGCCAAGAAATGCATAATAGTACCTTTCTGGATGTCAGCCACTCCAGGAAACTACCTCATATATAAAATACCCCTAAGATTAGACCTAGAAGTCAGGGATTTGGGGAAGCACATTTTTAGTAACCTGGCCTTCTACCAACATGTGTTTAAGGTTAATACGGAAGTCATTCTATATCACTCAATTTACAGAAGGATGAGCCAGGCATCTAGGTCTAGGGAGGTCATCATGCCACTGTATTTAGCTTTCATCAGACCCATCACTGAGTATAACACCCCCTTTGCTATGTGCCTTTCCAGGCATATGCAGCATTTGGAATGTTCACAGAGGCTCCTCACAAAAAGAATGCAGGACATAAACACAATGTCCTACACAGATTGCATCAAAGCCCTATCTCTATACTGTCATTTCCTACAGACTGCTGAGGCTATGCTTGGCATACAAGCTATCCTTAGATCCTGCTCTGACAGACTTTTGCATATCTGCAGAAAGAACTGAATCAGAACTGCGAGATCTAAGGCCCTAAACTTTGCATACAACATAAATAAGACATGTTGGTGGGACAGGTATGTATCTCAGAGAATTCCCATTCTCTGGAATAGACTTCCCATTCATGTTAAGCAGAGCCCTTCCCTAACCCTATTCAAGCGCAACTTGGATAAGTGGATGGGAAATCAAAAATTCACCCCAGGTCTGGCACCTGTTTCTCTGACTGACAGAGGTAACCATTAAATCATGCCATGGCATGTGCTAACACACACCCTTTAGAATAACCTCTAAGGCAAAATAACTCATGGTTTACATTTGGGTTGCATTGCTAAGCTTATAAAGGCTTTAGCTCTGTTATCAGCCTGGTATACACCTATGAACCGATGAACTTATCAATAAAGTGCATACAACCTCATTACAGGAAAACTGTAAGCACTCATACCTTAAATGCTCAAATAGGAACAGACATTGTGAATAACTTAAAACATTTTGATTCCAAACTTTATAAATTTAAAAAACTGCAACGTGAAGTCTCTTATCTACAGGAATGTATCAGCAGATGCCAGATCCCTAAGGGTTTGTGGCCGTGGTGTTACCCGACTGGGCTTGTTCACAATTCCCCTTTCTTTAAAGACCTCACACAGCTTTTTGACAACCAAGGCTGTGAATTCCTGCTGTTATTAGTAAATGATTACAATGCTGCAATGGTGACTCTAAAGGACAAATTATTGTGCTTAGAAATCTGTATTAAAGAAGATGCAGACTTTTGCCACTATAAATACGACATCGATCATATTTTTAAGAGCATAGAGGGCTCACTTATTAAGCTTAAATCCATTAAAGTAAAGAAATTAGAATGCGATTGGAAAGACTAACAAAATGGTGTTGCCTACCCTGCTCCACCCACACTGAATATTCATGAGGTGCCAACCAATGTGATAAGGCAACCTATAGCAAATTATCATAATGATATGCCTGAGGTCTTTAATAATAATCAAAACATCCCTGTTACTCAGGAAACTGAGTCAGATAACTTGAATGGACCTATCAGACGTAGCGAACGCCTTCAGCAATGGCAGGAGAATTCCAACAGTTCACATAATCAGGATTTTCAGATGGGTGTGAAGGTGAATGGCAGACAGCAGAACCGAGGTTCTTAGAACACACAGATGCAGAACAGGAACAACAAACATCGGAGATAGAACATATTAATCACAATGGTCCTATTCTTATTGACTGTGATCACCTATGGATACATTTAAATTCTAGTGGGGATTTTCGAATATATAATTACATGGAATTTGACCCTCCTCATGAACTCACTGATCTGCTAGCAAAGGGACTTTCTTTTATACCCAGTAAAAAGGCGGACTTGGCAAAAACATTGCTGGACTTAAAATTGTTTACACGTAAGTTAAATCTTACATTTCTTTTAGGTCAGAACACATATATTAATGATGAATTGCATGTCTCTAGTGTATATAATCAATTCTTGAACACCACAGTATTATTGTTTGAGAAACTTTGTGAATTAGACATCAGAAGTTTACTATGTAAACAACCTTCAAGAACATATGTACCTAATATATCTGATAGTGAAAGGAATGTTTTAGATTTATTGAAAACACAAAATATTTTAATTCTAAAACCTGACAAAGGTGGGGTCTTATTTTTATGAATGAGTTTGATTATAGGATTAAAATGCTTGAGATGTTACATGCTGACACCTATTTAAAAACGTCCTTAAATGAATTCAATGGTGCCTGTTAGAGGATTAGGTCTTTAATCAATGACCTATTTATAGATAATCATATTGACATGGAAACCTTAAATTATCTTAACATCTTGACCCCCCCCCCCCACGCCAGTAATATTTGGGCTTCTCAAGATCTACAAAGACTTGCAAAACCCTCCATTCTGACCTATAGTGGATGGTAGAAATAGTATAACGTATGGATATGCCAAGTTTGTGTATCAGAAACTTAAGAAATTCCTGGGTAGTGAATCCCAAATTTGTAGGGATTCATGGGATTTCCTAAAATCCTTAAACAGCTTAAATTGTCAGGGCAATTACAACTTTCTAACCACTGATGTCAAGGATTTTTATACAGTGATTCCCTCATGACCCTGGCATCAGCTGGGTCAGAGAGTTTCTTTCCCTAAAAGGGGCTCTATCATCCAAAGTGGATCTTATAGAATATTTGTTGGAAATTGTTCTACATAATAACATGCTGATTTTTAATGGTGAATATTTTTTGAAACAAACTGGTGTCGCTATGGGCTCTCTCTGTGGGGGTAGCTTTGCTAATTGTGTAATGGCGTATTGGGAGGGAGAATTCTTATTTAAGAATCCCTTATATATAGACAAAGTTTTCCGGTACACTAAATCTTTGGATGACATATTCATCATTTTTTGGGGTGATTTAGGTGATGCAGAAAATTTTGTCAATGCCATTTCTGGATTTACAGCATTCCTTAAATTTGCATTTGAATTTAGGGTTGACACTATCTCCTACTTAGATGTTGAATTATCAAAGGATCTTATAAATGGGAGATATACAGCTATGATCTTCAGAAAACCCACATACTCCAATACACTATTGCACTTCAATAGCTCCCACCCATTTCACCAGAAAAAAGCGGTAATAAAAGGACAACTTGTATGGGCTGCTAGGATGACCACACTAGACTCTGAATTCATATCTGAATGTGAGACTCTTAAAAATATGTTTTTGAAGAGATACTACCCCTAGCACTAATAGATGTCATTATAAATGAAGTCTATGAAAAAAGATTTAGTGGTTGGTTCAAGCCCTTACTGAATAAAACCATGGAAGAAACAATGGAATCACCCCTGAATGGGTTGGCATTTAATGGTCAGGTTGATGTTATGGTTGGGGAACCAAATAGATGCATGGTAGATGAGGTTGGTAATAACAACACTTTTAAAATTTTTACCACTTCCTCTATGAATGCTGGGTCTGTACGAGACATCCTATTGAAAAACTGCAGCATCTTGTTGGATGACCCTTTCATCTAACAAAAAATTAGTGCTAGCCCTGGGTTGATCTTTAAAAGAGGGAATAACCTAAAGAATATGTTTGAAATTAACACTAGGGCATACCCATTAAAAGTGGGAATGACAAAATGTGGCAGATGCAATTTCTGCAAATTTATGATGGTTGCTAGTTCTTTTACTCTTAATAATGTAACATAGCAGGTTAGAGGTAAATACAATTGTGAAAGTTATGGTATTGTGTACATTACCTTATGCCAAAGCTGCCCAGGGATCTATACTGGGAAAACAGAGAGACACTTTAAATTGAGAGTATACAAACACCAATATAATATTGGGAAAGCCAGTACCACGAATGCTTTGGCCAAACATGTCTCTGAGAACTCTGGGCATTCTTTCAACTATCTAATAATTGATAATGTTAGCAAGAATATCAGTGGAGGTCCTTGGCCCCTCCATTTAGAGGAGCGAGAGCTTTATTGGCAGCTCAAAGTTAATGCTTTTGCCAGTCTTGGCCTTAATGACCAGTGTTTTTTGAAACATATTTTACATTTAAAAGCTTTAGAAAGATAACTTAAACACTTATATAACATAAATAATGACCTATGTTCTCACAACAGCAAGCTGAAATGTAGATCATGGTACCCCCATCCTCCCAATCTCTTAGCGCAAGAAGAGACAAACAACTAAAATAAGGAATTGATTTTAAATATTCTTTTATACCTGGAAAATTGATAGAAGAGTAAGTTTTCCTTTAGCAAGCATTTGCTGATGGGGTATTAAGTCAGAAGCTCTTAATGTTTATCATTATTTTGTGACTACAGTACACAACACTGTAATAGAAAGCAATAAATATGACCAGGAAGGAACAGTCCAAAAATATGAGGAAAAAATCCATACATCTCTCACTATGTGTGTGTGTGTGTGTGTGTGTGTGTGTGTGTGTGTGTGTGTGTGTGTGTGTGTGTGTGTGTGTGTGTGTGTGTGTGTGTGTTTCTGAGTATAGGCTCAATACCATACTGCCCTGCACATATGTGACTGGTTAAATGAAATCTAATCCTTCTCCTTCTCACACATGTAGCTCTATAGTACATTTGTGCCAGACTTATATATCACATTTGCATTACCATTGAATAGATAATTGCATTTTTCTCCTCCATGGCAAGTATGCCAATCTACAAGGCACACGCTACTGGTAACATTTTCTCTTCCTCATTGTCATCATTGGCATTTTATTATTTGTCCTTTGTTTTTTGTTTCTCTCCTGTTACATTCTTGTTTTATGTAGTGCCCGACATGTCAGTGGATGTGGTGCAGCAGTGCTCACTGTGCCATGCACCTGCCCTGCCACAACTTGGTATGTCCTCAGCAGTTTTCAGACATGCCTCTCTGCAAGGTGATCATAATCACCATGTGTAGAAGTGACTTGGAGGCTCACTGATGTCCTCTGGTGCTCTTTTTTCAGTGAGGCTGGTGTCATCCCATAAATTCAAATCAGAAGAAGGTCTTATTGGGTCACCTAGTCAGAGGTGCAAGGCCTGTTGATGGCTTTAATGGACTAGTGGCTAGATGCTTACATTAACAATATGGAGCATGTACTTGTGAGACTTGCATAGTTGCACAGTGCCCGACCCAGACCACCAGGGTAGCAGGAGTTGGGTTTAATAATAACAATACAAATGGTAGTGTTTGACCACTGCAGCAAGGCTTTCAGGAGTGGCCACAGTATCACCAAATACATAGAAGTACTGTCAAAGGTTAACATATTCTCTAAAAGACCAGCCACAATGAAACATTTAAATATATGTAATAATAAATAATAAAAGAAGATGAAAATACTAAATATCTATTTACAGTAAACACCAGAGTTTCAACCACAGGAAATATTAAAAATAAAACAGATAGATTCACACAGATACAGAAAAACAGTGCTTAACTAATTTCACTATATTTTTATGACTAATTTAAATAATTACTATCCTGTGGTTACTTACAAGACAAGATAATGTAGGTGAGTGATCCTTCTTTGTCAGGTTTAAAAAACAGACTGCTCTGAGACTTCCGTCTCATCTAGTATTAAAAACATCACTTCAGTGCTAAATTACAGAATGAAATCACATATATCTAGTCATCTGACTCTGGTTCCCACACAACCCCCTTTACTAGAAACTGAACCGTAATTTAGCACATATGTGTCACCATACACACAGAGCTTTGCTTAGATATGGTATAGCATCTGGAAGCTACAAACCATTTCAAAAACTTCAACTCATCCAGGGTAGCAATTAGTTCACCCCTAAGGACAATACAGCAGAATTCCTAGTCCTGTTTTTTTGTCTCTGGCTGCAATCAGTACTGTAAGATACAATCCTTATGCCCTAAACCAGGTAATTTATTTCAGACTATTTTTTCAAAGTTAGCTGGACTGTGAATAACCTCTTCTCTTCCAGTATATTCTGTTACAATATATTAATTTCAACAGTTACAATACAGTTTGACATACAGGTGTATTTCTTTTCTGTCCAGCAGGACCTACTGGTGATGCATTTTTAACACAAGCAGCTTTACAAATACATTTTCAACACAAACACCTACACAAATTAGTTTGATATCCAAATGACATATAATTCTTTACAAAACTCGGTTAGCTATGCTGGCATATGCTACACATTCACTGCCCTTCTTCTCCTGGCAAAGCTGGCAATACTTCACATCATCACAATACCATTTGGGAAGACCACTACCCAAGCAAATATCAACATTGAATATACTCCCTTAAGAGTAGATCTAATGGTAAGGGACTTGGAAACTCAGGTTGCCAGTAACCTGAACTCTGATCACCACATGTCTATGGTGATGAGTAAATCCATCTATGTGGGACAACTTATAAGTAAGGCCATGGCATCCAGATCTAAGAGATCATAGTCCCACTGTACTCAGCTATCATTAGACCAATAATTGAGTACAATGCACTGTTTGGCATGTACTTGACCAGACATATGCAATAGCTGGATTGGCCACAGATGTTACTCACTAAAAGAATACAGAGTGTAAATAATATGTTCTATGTGGAGTGCCTCAACACCCTGTTCCTGTATTTGGTCTCATATAGACTACTGAGGGGTGATCCATGCACAACCTACAAGGCATTTTCTTATCCAGCCCTGATAAATCTGCTACACATTCGCAAAACAAACAGCTCGACATATACCTGATTAAAGATCTAAAGATGTAACAAAAAACATGTTGAATGGACATGTATGTGTCTCAAAGATTACTGCATCTCTGGAATAGACTCACCTATCATGCAAAACAGAGCTTTTCTCTAAGCCTATTCAAATGCAGCTTGGACCAATGAATAGGTAAATCGCAAATTTATTCTAGACTTGGTGTGACAATAGGAGGTACTGCCAGCACAGCTAGCTGGAATTTTGTAAATAATTATATGTATATGTCATTTGTGAATATCAAACAGATTTATACATGATATAAATATATAAATATATAAATATTTATGCATGATTTATGAAATATAAAATAAATAAATAAATGATGCTTGTGTTACACATGTATTAGAACTGTATGTCATGTGTATATCAAACTGATTTGTACAGATGTTTGTGTTGAAAATGTATTCGTAATGTGCTTGTGTTTGAAATGTATCCACAGTGTGCCCTACCTGAGAGAACAGAAATGTAGATGCACTATTGTAACTGTTTAAATGTATTTGTTTTAACATAGGAAATTGGAAGGTTAACCTCAGTCCAGTAAACTTTAAAATATATCTGAAATTAAATCACTTTATGGGCTAGACCATAAATATGCTATCTCACAGGTTTCAATGCAACCAGACACACAAAGTCTGTAATATGAACATTTCTGTATTTTCTTTGAGGTGAACTAATTACTACTCTGGAAGCATGTATGTATGAAATTGTTTTATGACTTCCAGCACCTGCCACATATCTGAGCAAAACACCTTGTGTGTGTATTTTTACAGCTAGGTGCTAAATCCTGCCAACTTCCAGCAATGGAGGTTTGCATGGGAACTAGAAATCAGATGACCAGAAGTGATGTCATTATGCAAGCTATCTCAGAGGTAATATTTTAGATATTATTTTGAGAAGTCTCTTAGTGAGGTTGAGCATTCTGTATTCTGTCTTGGGCCTGACAACAAGAAGGACCATTCACCACATCATCTGCTTTGCTCTATTAAGTAAGTTATTAGGGAATAGTATAATTCTCTTAGATTCAGTCAGGAATGTAGTGAAGCTTAGTTTAGATATAGTTTTTCTTTATTTGTCTCAGTCTGTCCTTCAATGTTATTTTAAATATTTCCTGTGAATTTAAACTCTAATGTCACTGTGAATATATACATAGTATTTTCTGGTTGTTTTATTACTTATTATTAAATATATTTAACCTTTCATTGTGGCTGATCTTTGTAGAGATATTTAAGTTTTGACAGTATATGCATATTTATTTGTTGATACTTTGTGGGCCACTGCTAATATCATTGCTCTTGGTCAAGCTACCATTTGTATTAATATTAATTTCACTCAGTATATTGGGTAACCTTGGAAGAGCCTTAAGGTAGCTGGCAGGAGTGTCTAGTGGCAGTCATAACTACCTTATAGTTTGGGCAGAAGGGAGGATAGCTAGTAAACCTGTGCCAGCCTTTCCCAGGTTTGTGTGTGTGTGTGTGTGTGTGTGTGTGTGTGTGTGTGTGTGTGTGTGTGTGTGTGTGTGTGTGTGTGTGTGTGTGTGTGTGTGTATAAATCGAACCTCAAAGGGTATGTGTGTCAGCTACTTGGGCAAGGTCATGAAGCACTGGTTGGATAGAAGGGGTGCTGGAGGTCTTGGCTTGGACACTTA
This sequence comes from Protopterus annectens, assembly GCF_019279795.1. NCBI lineage: Eukaryota > Metazoa > Chordata > Ceratodontiformes > Protopteridae > Protopterus > Protopterus annectens. The sequence continues at coordinate 715,748,175 of NC_056725.1, read as the reverse complement.
GCTGAGATCTTAACTCTATAGCTGTGCCAGTGGGCAGTCTTATTGGGGATCTAGAGAAAGAGGGAGAAACCAGCCCCAGACTGACTGTGTTCCCCATGTGCTCTTAAGGGAAATTGTGCTTGATTGTGCTTGATGCAGAGAGCTGCATCTGGAAATACTGTGTGTATACCTGTTATCCTCTCTGTGAACATGCCCCACTGATGCTAGTGGTGAGGATTAAGGCTCCTTGATTACTGGCCCAGTGTTGGGGCATCACACTTGTCAGCTGTGGCTCTTATGGACAGGGGCAGTTTGTAGATGCCCTAAAGCACAGTCATATAACAAAGCCATTCTATCCTATTGGCATTAATAATTAGGTAAATTGGTGCATGAATGGCTAGGCTTAAAAAGGATCTAGGAGCATTAGTCTAGTAACCTCCTATGAGCCTATGATCCTATAATTAAAATCATAAACATTATCATCAGTGAGCAGTCCTGCGCTATGTCAAAAGTAACAATTACTCCCCTCCCTTCCCCAAATTTCTGTTGTTCTTTAAGGGTCCAACTGTATGTAGAGAGGTGACCACTGCAGTCCTTCATTTTCTAGGCATGAAGCCTGTCTGGAAGCTGTGGTTGAATAGATATTAAGGATTTTTTGACTAAAGTAGCCACCCCTGCTTTTGCTAACAAGTGCAGGTTATGATAACAATCAGTGTTAGTAAAACTTTTAAATAGTCTAACATGTTTCTTAGCAACCCAGTGGGAAATCTTTTTCTCCTTAAGCTTGTACATTAATTGAAAACAAAGCGCCATTTGAAATGTCAGGGCCCACTAGAGCAAGTCCTGAACAAAGAGATTGAATGGCCAAAAGATTGCTCTTTATATACTAAGTCGGAGATGCCATTTCTTGGAATATTCCCTTTTTTTCCAAGGTATGTCAAAGTTGGTATATATGATCAAGGAGTGTGGGGAAGTTTTAAGGAGATTCACTCTCTTCCTGTGTTTTATGGTTCATAGGTTCATAGGTTTCAGACTTTTTTCTTTTCAGCTCAAACACAAGTCTTCCCTGGGGAAGGCAATAAAAAGTAGCCCACCTCCTAACCATGTAATCAAAAGAAGAGGCTCTGAGGGAACCCTTTGTAAAGTTACTGGAAAGAAAACAATGCTACTAAAAATCAAGTGTTCAATTCCACATGATACATACCTGTGATGTCTCCACTGCAACATTTTTATCTTTAGGCTTGGTGAGATATTTCTCTATGCCTTTTGATTTAGTGGTCAAGACAGCCTGAGAGATGCTGGCATGTTAGGCCATTCTTTGCTAAGGTTTTGTAGTGAAGAAAAACATCTGGCTTGAAAAGGAGGATCTTGTTCTAAAAGCATTTGAGCTGATGACTTAACATAATTTTTTTCATTTTATGTGCCAGGGGTTTGTGGAAAGGGAAAAGTATCCATAGGGTGTTGCATCTCACTACATTTCATTTCACTGCTGCTGATCACAGATGCAGAATTGTCCAGGCCTGCTGGTACTCTTATCTGATCCTGCATTGGAGTAGTACTACTGCTGGCATCCACAGCATCCAATCTTAATGTAAGAAATTCATTATTTAGTGCAGAAGTAATAGGTACTGCTGCAAAAAGTGAGGCAGTATTGTGATCCTCAAAAGAGTAGGATTTGTTTTGATACTTCAAAATGAGAGTACTTAAATTCCTAAAACAAAAGCAGGAATATTATCCTTAAAGCACAAAGCCTCTAAAAATAGCAAAGGTCATCCTCTTTAGGGCCACTGGTTGTGCAAAGTCTTGATAAAGGAGGACTTTGTGTCCTAACACTACAAATGGACAACCCTATTTTTCTGATTTTGGCACTCTATCCCTCTCTGCAAATTTCAAGAATCTCATAATAATTTATCTTTGAGGAAACTTGGATGGTCTGGTTGTTGCAAGGCATGATGGGCTTTCTCAGTTATCAGTGGTTGGGCCTGTGAGAGATCTAATGACTTGCTAAGTTGCAACTCCAGAAAAGAACAGATGTCATCAGTTTCAAAACCTGTGGGGATCCCCACTTATCTTAAATTGTTACAGCGATTCCTGTTTTCCAGGTTGTCCCAGAGTGCCTGCAGTCCTTAGCCATGGGTAATAGTAAGTTGTTGTTGAGCAAGGAGATGAAAGGGTCATAGGTGTTTACTTGGTTAACAACCACAAGGGCCTTTTTAAGCCTAGCCATGCATCCCAACTCTCTAACAAGTTCTGATACCCTTGATAAGTGTAAACACGGGTATGGGAGATGAAACATTTACAGGTTATCTGTGTCCATTAGAGACATAGGTGCCAAACCAGGGATGAATTTCTGGTTTCTCATCCAATTGTCCAAGTTGTACTTGAATTGGGTTAGAGAGGAACTGTGCTTCACATGGATGGGGAGCCTGTTCCATAGACGGGGCCGTCTCTGGGATACATACCTATCACTCCAGCAGGTCCTATTTGTATCACAGGCAAGGTTTAAGTCTTTAGAATGGGTAATTCTGGTGCTGTTTGTTTTGTGGATATGCAGGTGGTCCATCAGAGTAGGGTTTGACAATGCCCTGTATGCCAGGCATAGATCTCTCCTGAAAAGCCTGTAGGAGACAGAATATAGGGATAGGGCCTTGAGGCGGTCTGCATAGGACATTTTACTTACACCCTGTATTATTTTAGTGAGGAACCTCTGTGGATGTTCCAGTTGTTGGATATACCTAGTTAGGTACATACCAAAGGGAGCATTGTACTCAATGATCGGTTTGATGAATTCTAAATACAGAGGAACAATGACTTCCTTGGACTTAGATGCCATACCTTTGTTTATAAGTTGTGCAACATAGAATGATTATCTCACCACTGTAGAGACGTGATGGTCAAAAGCTAGATTGCTATCTATGTGTGCCCCTAAATCCCTGACTGCTGGGTCAACCCTAAGGGGTGTGTTGTCAGTATCATAGTTACCAGGGATGGATGAATGACTTCCCAAAGGATACTATTATGCATTTCTTAGCATGTAGTTTTAGTCCATAGCTCTGACACCAGTTGTTGCCTGTGTCAGCCCCTCCTGGAGAACATTTGTGTCAGTGTGAGATTCAATGACAGTTCCTAACTTGCAATCATCTGCAAAGTTAGTCAGCCAGAGACTATTAACATTGACCTTGACTTCTGAGAAGTAAATGCCAAAAAGGAGTGGTCCAAGGACTGATCCTTGAGGGACTCCACTTGTAACTGGCCTGTTTGTAAAGGTGGACTCCCCAATTCTAAATGCATGGGTCCTGTTTGTGAGCCAATTTGCTATTCACCAGGTTACGTATGGGTTTGTAACTAACCTCTTGAGTTTGTCAACAATGCCCGAGTGGGCTATTGTGTCAAATGCCTCACCCAGGTCAAGGTAAGCAGTGTGAATGATTTTTCCCTCATCTGTTGCTTTGGTGACCTTCTCAAAGAAGTTCACCAGGTTGTGTAGACATGATCTGCCCTTGACGAAACCAAACTGGGCTGCGTCCAGTGTCTGGAGGTTTACTATAGCTCTGTTGATCATCTCCATGATAATTCTTTCCATGGCTTTACATATAAGACTAGTGAATTTTATGGGTCTGTATTTACAAGGGTTTGTAGATGGCCCCCTTTGTGCAGAGGGATAACTGTTGCCTTTCTCCATTCATGAAGCAAGAAAGCCTGTTTGGAGGCTACGGTTAAATAGTAATCCCAGAGGCCCTGATAGGTCATGTTTCATGCCATTTAAAAGGCATCCTGGGATATTGTCTGGGTCCAATGCTGCAGTGTTCTTGGTCTTAGAGAGAGCATTAAGGACCTGTTCCCTAGTGATAGTAGGGGGAGTTATATTTGATGATATTTCCTGAGGGAAGGTTGAGGGGAGAGAGGGGTAAAGTTGGAGCTGAGTTTATCAGCCAGGAGGTTTGCTATATAGCTGACTCCATTTACAATGAGCTCTGTACACAATTGTGTATTGCCTTTGAGGTTGCAGACATAGCTAAAGAATGCTTTGTGGTTGTCCCTGGCCTGGGAGGCCAAACTTACCTCAGATTTGGTTTTGGTGGACTTTATTTATCCTCTGAGTTATTTGTTTAGTTTGAGAGTGGTTTTATCCTTCTGGGTGTTGCACCTCCTAATTTTTCCCTTGATTTTCTTCCTCCTGTTATACAGCCTATGATGTGCATTCTTTTCCAGAGACTGATTTGCTCAAGAAGAGTTTTCTGCCCTTTGGCATCACCTTTAAGTTTCACGATATCCTCCAGTATTTGGGATACTAGCATAGTGAGGTTGTCCAACTTGGCAGAAAGATTCAGTGCAGATGGTAGTGCAGTTGAAGCCATAGCTTCATGTTGATTTGCCACATGCTTAGTTTAAGATCTTCACATATGGACCAATGGCCAGCAGGCAGAGGACAACTTCTGAAAATCTCATGTAAGAGTTGGTAATCGAAAAAGAGTGATGCAAATGGCCTAGAATACACCTATCATTGTTACATGGTTAAAGCAGACATGGGAAGTGTTCATGCCATTAACACAAACTCTGCCTCCCCAACTCTCTTCAAATTGGTGTAAGAGCACTTTAGAATAAATCCTATAAGAGGTTGTAGCACCAGCATAGATGCCATCCAAACTAACATGCCAGAATAACTGCACTCACTAAAGAAACTCACAACTTCTGTTTGTGACCACAATCCACTACTGTCCAGAAGTTCACTTAAAACACCCAGGTAAAGCTTATTTTTACCAGGAACATCACAGAACATCACCTGATGTACTACCTACTGAACTATAACAAATAGACTGGTATATACTGTGTGACCGTAGTGAATCAACCTCATCTTTGTCCACATGTTATAATTTCACAACCCCCATACAGGACAGACTGTATTCTTATAAAACACCTTAGAATTCAAGGCAAACAAAGGCCTTGGATCAGCAAAGAACTGACTGATCTTATTAATCTAGAGATCTTCTCTGGCATAATTGTTGGAAGTCAGATCTTAAAATGTTGGAATAATGGTGGTAGTGCAGTTGAAGCCATATGTAAAAGGTGTAAAAGATTTGTTTCTGATTAAGCTTGCAATAGTCCATAGAATGATAGCCTAGTATTGAAAAAACAGGCAGCTTGATGTGCCCATGTAGTAGCTACTACTCTGTGTTGTGGCCACAGCAGCCTTGGTTCAAATTCAAGTCATAGCATATGTAAAGGAGTGGTGGGTTCACATTTTGTGGGTGGGGGTTGATGTACTGGTCCTGACCTCACAGACACAAGATACAGGGTTTGATTCTGATTTCTGGTCATTGATTATGGTTGGGTTTATGATAGTCTGTAGACATTGCCTGCTATATACCTTATGAATGCCCTCTGAGAAGTACAAACACAGCTTTTACATTAACCTAAGGATTAAGATTAAAATTAATACTAAAACAGATAAGACTAAATGCCTACAACTTCAAGCCACTAGCATCAAAAGCAGTTTTTGACTCTGTATCAAACCTATGACTCATAGTAAAATTTTCCCTAAAATACTGCAACAAAAAAGCTGTCATGATACATGGAAACTGAATGGAATAAAACACAATACATCATGTTCTCCCCTACAAAACAATGCAGTCTTTGTAGAAACACATATTTAAGTAACATTGCTGCACTGCATAAACTACTGATTACCCACAAGTCTACATCAAGGTGATCCAGAAATCCTTTGGTTAGGAACTTTAGACAAGGTTGACTTCAGTTATAACCCCAACTTTCACACCATTCATCCCAAGTTCCTACAAGCTGTCAGTAAAATTCTTTATTAATCGTTATCTTATACATTAAGCCTCTGTCTCTAGCAAATAATTGTATTCACAGATTTAAGCATGCCTAATTATTCTACCTCCTTTCATCTAACATCTCTGCTGGCTTTTGCTCCTTTGCCAACTTCTGTCCTCTCACCAAGAAATTTGAAAAAATAATTTACAAATAAATCCTGGAATATAGTTTAAAATACCCAAACTGTTAAAACAAAACCTTGGAAATGGAAACAGCTCTACGTTTACTGGAAACACAGTCCAGTTATAAGCTTTCATCTCTACAAGCTGTTTGCATTTGCAAGTGTTTTTTTTTTTTTTTTTTTTTTTAACAATTTCATGTTGTAATTCACCAGCCAATAGATGTTTTTTGTACTTTGTAGTTGATAGTCTAAACACAATATTCTGACAGACAGGCAACAGTGTTTCTATCCCAAACATAGCACACCAGCAATCCTTTTAACCCTCACTGATCACATGTACTCTAATATGGATAAGGACTTTCTCAAAGGAGCTATTTTACAGCTCTTAGGAGAACATTCAAAATGGCCGGTTTCACACTTCTTTTACAATTACTATACTCTTGTTGATTTTCTCCTAAAGTCACATGCTGGGTCAGTGACCGCCTAGTAAACAGAACCTTCATTACATTAGGATCGAATCAAATTTCAGAATCAAGCCAGCTTGATTGTGGCATTCATCAGTGGTTAGTTCTTGAAGCACTGCTGTTCTTCCTGTTTATAAATGACTTACTATGGGATCTACTTCATCTTAACTTCATATTTTAACACAGATATCACTAGAGCAGGTGAAACTCAAAATTGTATTTCCAGTGCACTGCAAATACATTTTGATTTGCTTTGATCTGGTTGTAATGCTATCTGGACTGGGCAATGAAAGAAAGGTAATTATATTCTCAGAATTATTGATCCCTCATATAAACTCATTCTTTTGATCACTATACAAAAATACTTGGAATTGTTCTGGATCAGACCCTGTTCTTCAAATTGTATGTCGTGGCACAGGCAATCAAAGCTCTGTCTCAACTGAAACTTTTGTACTCAACCTCCAATCATTTAACCCTGAAGCTTGGTGTTCTATAGTTATTAATGTATATATTTCTAGAATACAATATATGTTCATAAGCCATAGTTATGCTGCAAGCAGGTCCTAGGACCTTAAAGTAATGCAGGTTCCTTGAGCTCAAACACATACATTCCCTCATTCATGTATTCATAAATATGCATCTTAAAAATAATGTTTCTACAGTCCTCATTCCCACAGCTGGATTGTGGTCAAATGGGGCCCTGGGCAGGGTAATGGACCAACCCCCCCAGTTATTCTAATGTCCCATTACATGTCTCCCACCCCCATAATTACCAAAAACACTGTTCAAAAACTGACAGTGTGCATAGTATAGGTACATAGGTAGGTACTAGACTATTGGCCCTAGGGTGCTCTGGCTTTTGCCACCCAAGAAAATTATTTTCCTGTGCCCCTGTCGAGCTGAGCCACAGAAGTGATCCCTGGGGTGAATTTCCTATCTCCCATCTAATCATCAAGATTTTTCTTGAAGAGTGCTAATGAGGAGCTTTGTTTGATATAGATAGGTAGTTTGTTCCAGAGTATGGGAAGTCTCTAGGACAGGAATCTATCCCTCCAGCATGTTCTGTTTATTGTGGGGACAAGGTTTAGGTCCTTAGAGCGTGTAGCTCGGAGGGATTGGGATTTCTTTATTTGGAGCAGGTCCAACAGCTCTGGGTTTGATATAGCTTTGTATGTTAGGCAGAGATCGCCTCTGAGTAGGCGATATGCAATGGAGTAAAGCTGGAGTTTTTTGAGATGGTCTGCGTAGGGCATCTGTTTGAGGCTGGTAATCCTCTTTGTGAGGTATTTCTGCGGCCTTTCCAGTTGTTGTAGATGTCTTGTGAGGTACATACCAAAAGGGGCATTGTACTCTGTAATGGGTCTAATGAGTGATGAGTAGAGGGGAACAATGACCTCTTTTTTCCTGGATGAGAAACCTTTTGTGATGAGGTGTGCCACGTAGAAGGATTTCCCGACTACTGTGAAGATGTGGTACAAGTCAGTACCCAAAGACCCTGTCCAGCAGGGACACAGGTGGAATCCCAGGGGTAAACTTTCAATTTATTTATTTATCCTATGCTGACCAGGTTAGTCTCACTAGGCTAATAGACTCTCTTTAGGGGACACCCTTGGTGGTATTTATAGAACTAGAGAAAATTTGGGCAGGACATCAGGGATCCCCCCCACCCCACTATTTTCAATTGCTCAAGCAGATGTATAAGATCCCACAGTGCTTACCATCAACATAAGCATATGGTGCCTCTCACTCAAAGGATGAAACACTCAGGAGTGCATGACCCCCCTTAAAATGCATTGCAGTGTCAGTTATCCATCTGTATGATGTGGAAGTAACTATCTGTTGCATTACTGACACTGTTTTCAGATTTTGTAGCAGAAACACTGATGGTCATTTGCTAAACAAAACATATGTACATTGAAAACAAACAGCATGAGCAACAGTAAATTTCACTCCCCTTGCAGTTCACATTCACTGAAAATGCATTGAAAGTCACATTCAATGAAAATGTACCCACCCAGTGCTAGATTAAGTGTACCTTGATCCATAGGCTGTTTTCAGACCATGGGCCCCCTGTATAAATGTATGTGTTATTTGATCTACTTTACTGATTGTATGTACTTCTTGTTAAATACATTTATTAGAGTACATTTTAAATTTTTTTTAACATTTTTTTCATTAAGCAGTGAAAAAAAAAAGTATGAACCAACAAATTTATTTATTTATTTATTTATTCCCGTTTGATTACCGGGGAAGTCTACTGGGTCAACATAACCCATTTTCAGTGGAGGCCCGGGGAGAAAAGCTCCGAGAATGCATTAAAAATATATTACATACAGGATTTCAACACAATCAAGATTTTAGAAAGCATTAAACAGTTTACAGAATAAGATTGCAAGGAATACAAGACAGTATGAGAATACAATTCATATTGAAATTGATTAAAATTTTGCTTTTTACATTAAAGTTATGCTTTTACATTTGCATAGTAAACCAGTAATTCTTTGAGATTCCTAAACTGAGAGTTAAGGTTGTAAAGAATTTGCCTGTAGAGAAGAGATTCAGGGATGGAGAAACAGAGGAGGTGCTTTGAGTGCATGTATTAGAGATAGAAATTAGTGCTCAATGTTTACAATATTTACACGTTTTGTTGACCAAGTATAGTTCTAGGAGTTGAAGGATTGTCTAATATTTACAAGTTTTGTTGAGCAAGTTATAGAATGGCAAATGGCAAAAGTACCCATTTCAGCTAGCTTTAATTACTAATTGTAACTATATTGTCTGGTAGATGGTCTAGAGAATTAAGGCTCTTGCCTCCTGTAACCAAGGTATAGGGTTTAAATCTGAGCAAGTTAATTAACTAACCTGCCATCTTTAACTAGGGCATCACACACACACACACACACACACACACACACACACACACACACACACACACACACACACACACACTAGCTTTTAACTAGAATTCATGCTGCTGAAAATCAATAAGGGTTCCAAAGCTTACATCTTTGTCATACATTCACTGAAATTCCAATTGCTCCATCATGTGTTGCTCTGTGTGCGTGCATCTGTAAACCTAAAGCAGTAGGTAAAAAGAAAGTAATGCATGCATCTATAATTTCAAAACAAGAGGTAAAAAGTAATGTAGGAAACTACTTTCTTTTTTAACTAAATTAATGTTGTGACTGGGCCACCTAAGTCACCTGGTGCTGAGAAAGTTTGTTCGACAGTGTTGGAATAGTTCTTGAGAGAAAAAGAATATCTTCTTAAGGTTTTTAGTTATAGCCACTTTATATATAATCCTCTGTTTCTATTTTTTATGATATTGTCTGTCTAAAGTTAAATCCATCTCAGTTTTAAAGGCTGGATTATATACAACCCTGAAAGTGAAGCAAAGCTATCCTCTTCTGTATCTATCTGCTATACTATATAATTTATCTTCTTTAGTCCGTGGAAATAATCTAAAAGTTTTCCAACTTATCTTTTTTTGGTGAACCTGAATTAGACAGTTTACAGTACTCCGAGTCCTGTCAAGGTCATATTACAAAAGGCTAAATTAGATATGTTCATAGGTTCATAGGAGGTTACTAGGCTAGTGGCTGGCCCTAGAGCCCTTACAAGTCTAGCCGTGTTAATCCTGAGTTGCCACAATTGTGCTTGATTACATGGACATAATTCACAGAGTGAGTCTATGATAAACACCAACTACCCCTGTCCATGAGGGACATGGGTGCCAGCCCCAGGGTGAATTTGTGGTCTGCCATCTGTCTAGGTTGCTCTTGAATAGAGTTAGTGAGCAGCTCTGTTTTATGTGAATTGGAAGTTTATTCCAGAGGAGTGGCAACCTCTGGGAAATATATTTGTTTCGCCAGCTTGTTCATTTTTTGTTACAGACTAGGTTAAGATTCCTAGAGTGAGTGACTCTTGTGCCATTTGACTTGTAGATCTAAAGCATTTCCATCAGGGCATGGTCAGAGATTGCCCTGTATGCCAGGCACAAATCTACTTTCAGCAGCCTATAAGATACAGAGTACAGTGACAGGGCTTACAGTCTATCCACATAGGTCATGGTTTGGAGGCCCTGTAGAGAAACCTCTGTGGTCTCTCCAGCTGCTGCAGGTGTCTGGTGAGGTATATGCAAAGGGGAGCATTGCATTCTATTAATGGTCTGATGATGGTCGAGTACAGTGGAATTATAATATCCTTAGACCTGGATGCAATGCCCTTACATATGAGATGTGCAATTTATAAGGCTTTCCTTACTACTGTGGAAACTTGGTGGTTGAAGTTCAAATTGCTATCAGCCTGTATTTCCAGATCTCACACCACTAGGTTTGAACATGGTGGGGGCATGCTGTCAATATTGTAATTAGCATGAAATTCCACTTTGATAAAGGGGATAATAATGCACTTTTTTTGCATATAATTTTAGACCATTGCTTTGGCACCAGTCATTTGTCTGTGTTAGCCTCTCCTGTAATAAGTTAACATCATTGGGGGGCTTAATGACTGCAACCAGTTGGCAATCATCAGTGAACTTGGGAAGCCAAAGGCTGTCTACTTTAGCCTGAACTTGTGGGAACTAGATTACAAACAGTAAATAGCCCAGCATAGATCCTTGTGGCACTCCACTGGTGATGGGTCTACTGGTGGAGGACGAGTCACCAACCTTGACAGTATTTTTTCTGTTGGTGAGCCAGTTGGCTACCCACCAAATGATGTAAGGGTTGATCCCCAGCTGGGAGAGTGTTTCAATGATACCTGAGTAGGGGCTTATGTCAAAAGCCTTAGCTAGATCAAGATAGGTGGCATGCACTGTCTTACCTCCATCCAAGGCTTTGGTGTCTTTCTCAAAGAAGTCTACTGGGTTTAATAAGCATGATCTACCCTTAACAAAGCTAAACTGGGTCAGGTCTAGAGTATGAAGGTTGCCTATGTCCTTGTTGATAAGGTCCATGATGATTTTTTCCATGGCCTTGCAGATGAGGCTGCTTAGACTTATGGGTCTATAGTTCCCAGGGTCAGTTGATGGTCCCCCTTTGTGCAGGGGGATTACTGTTACTGTTTTCCACTCTGCTGGAACAAAGCCAGTTCTCAGGCTATGATTAAAGAGAATGCCAAGTGGGTCCACTACATTCTGTTTTAGATTGCTTAGTAAGCAACCTGGGATGTGATCTGGTCCTTTTGAGGCCAAGTTTTTGGCCTTTGAGAGTGCAGATATGACCTGATCTCTAAAGATACTAGGCAGAGGACTGGTGTCAGGTATACTTTGGAGTATGGCTGGTGGGGAAAGGAGGGTGAAGTTTGCGCCAAATCTGTCAGCTAGCAAGTTGGCAATTTCCTCCAGTATAGTAAGAGTGGTTCCTTTCACTACCAGTTTGGCACATATCTGGGCATTCCCTATTAGATTTCTTTTTTTTTTCAATAATAATTTTTATTGTTTTCTTATATTCCATACAAAATTAAAACAATACAGAACATTAAGAAAAAACTACCAACTAATGTAACTAACACTAACTCCATAACATATATACAATATTTACAAATGCTTCCAAGTAACACATTGAATTATACACAAAGAGTATAAAAGTGGTTAAGATCAATTCAAGTAATGAACAGTTGCTGTTACAGAGTTTCTTAAAAGTGTAAAAACTCTTGCTAAATTCAAATATGAGATGTTACACTAATACAATATTAAATACTTGTTCCCATATTTTTGGATTGTTAATATTTTTATTATGCTGGTTCAAAAGTAATTTGTGAGCTACTATATGCCATATTGCTAGTACTCTAAAATTATTCCATGATGTTTTGGATGGGTCTAACCAATTATTAGCTATGTATAGCTTCATTAATAAGAAGATATTGATTAATACAGTACATTGAGATTTAGAAAGTTCTTTTGGCGGAATATGTAAAATCATGAATTCCCATGACAATGTTGTACTTTGGTAACCAATCTTCTGAAGTTGTATCTTTAGTGAGTTCCAAAGTTTGTATATGCATTTGCAACTCCAGAACATATGAAGAAGATCAGCAGATTGATCCTTGCAGTATGGACAAACTGGTGAATTTTTGGAATTAAATTTATGCAGGCTAAGGCGTGTATAATACGCATTATTCCATATCATCAACTGGGTATACATCAGTTTTTGAAGAGAAATAGATTTTATAGTCAAGTCGATTGCTTTTATCATATGACTGTCTTCTATCTCTGACATTTTCTCTTTCCAATATTTTGACACAAGAACTTTATCTTGGAATTTAAACTCCTTTATTAAATTATTTGCTGCTGTTATAAATTTAATATCTTGTTGGAGAGCTTGCCACAAATTTGAGCATTTAATTATATTCTCTTCTCTGGATTTAAAATTTTTAAAGTAACTTATAGAAAGTTCCCCAATTTGTCTTACAATAACGAGATAATTTCTAGGTAAATTTAATTATTTTCTTATCTGATTAGCCGAGAGTTTAAGAAGTGTATAAATATCTATTAAAGTTAAATTGATTATTAAGGGGAATTCTTTAAGATCAATTAATTTATTATTTAGTCTCAGGTTAGGGTTTCTATGAAAGGGTTGATAAGCCATCATATATTGAGCAAGATCTAATGATTGAAATAAGGTTTATAGGGACATTACATATAGTTTAATGTGATCCATTAACCCATATAGTTTTAAAGTTTCTTTACCTAAAAAGGGTATGGCTTTAGGATTAATATTCAAATGTAAAATATATTTATAGTTCAGAACTACCCAGGTAGGAATCCATTTAGTGCTAGTTATATTATAATTAGCGATTCTTAGAAGCCTGTTTGAATTTACTATAAAATAGTAAGTTTCAAAATTTGGTAACTCCAATCCACCTCTATGTTTTGGAGTCATTAATTTTTCACACGAAATCCTTGTTTTCTTCAGCTCACAAATAAATTTAGCTAATTCTTTGTGAATTCATTTAAAAAATGTTTTTGAAATTACTACCTGAGCAGATCTAAAAATATATAATAATTGTGGTAATATGTTCATTTTGATAACTGATACTTTTGATAATACTGGTAGTCGTAGATTCTTCCATCTCCTCAAATCAGATACTATTTGATCCCAAACTGTTTTAATATTGGTAACATAAAAATCCTTATCATCCGTAGCGAAGCCAATACCCAAGTATTTAATATTATCTTTACACATTATTTGTCCCACCAGAGGCAACAGTGAAAAGGGTTTGGGAGTTCTCAATGGGAAAATACTAGTTTTTTTTAGATTAATTTTATAGTTGGAAACTTCTGAAAAATTCTCTATCGCTTTTAGTATCTTTTTAGTGTCTGAGACTGGAGTTGTACAATAAATATTCAGGTCGTCTGCAAACGCTGCCATTGATATTTTTGTTCCATAAACTAGTGGGTCATTGTGGTATATATTCTGCTTAATGTATAGGAATAATGGTTCGATGTATATATTAAATAATAAAGGAGACAGAGGACAACCCTGACGTGTTCCATTTTTGATTGGTATTCTTTTAGAAAAATTTCTATTTATATACAATGTGGTGTAAGGATTACTATATAGAATTTTTAAGACTTCAACAAACTCATGAGATATATTAAAATATGGTAAAATTTCAAACAAAAAGTTTATATCAACCCTGTCAAAAGCTTTCTGTGCATCAACCATAAGCGCATACATGTTAAGGTTCTTCTGTTTAGCATAAGCTATTAAAGTATGTAATGTAAGTGTATTATCACTAGTTTGTCTGTTTGCCATAAAGCCAGCCTGTTCCATAGACACGATATGATGCATAACTTTTTTTAATCTATTAGCTATAATAGAGGTTAAAATTTTCATATCTACATTTATTAATGAAATTGGTCTATAGTCAGGGTTTTGAGAATCAGAATTAGGTTTAGGTATAAAAATAGTTTTTGAAGCATTGAGATGGGGATCATTAATTTTGTTCTTCATTATATAATTAAATACACGTGAGAGTATTTTGCCAAAGATATTGTCAAATTTCTTATAGAATTCCACCGTCATACCATCAGGACCTGGTGACTTATGCGATTTCATATATTGAATTGTATATATCACTTCTTCTTCAGATATCGGTTTAATCAAATCTCTTTGAATACTGTCCTCTATTTTTGGAAATTTAATATTTTGTAAAAATTCCTTGCTAGTTCTATAGGGGGATAAATCACTGTGCTCACCAGATGTACTAGTATATATCTGCTCAAGGACATTTATGATATCTTCAGTTTTGAAATAAGTTGTATTTCTAAAATGTATTTCCGAAATTTGTACTGCTGTTCTCGACTGATTAATTATCCTAGCTAATGTCCTTGATGGTGTTTGCACATGATTGGCATACCTCACTAACATCCTATGTTCCTGAAATGTCAAGTTACTATTTTGTATTAAGAAGAGATCTTTTTGACATTTAAGTAATTCCACCTCTGTTTGAGTGTTAACATTTTGAATCAATTCTTGATCAAGTGTCTTAATTTTAGCTTCCAATTTTTGAATATCTCTATTTTGTATTTTTTTATAGTATGAAGCTTTTTGCAAAAAGATCCCTCTTATTTGTGCTTTAACTGTCGCCCAATCAATGTCAGGTACACCTTGTTGTTTCTTTAATCTATCTAATAACTCTTTAAGATGACCTATAATTTCATGCAATATTTCCTCCTTATTCAACAAATTTGGGTTAAGAGACCAGTTAAAACCTCTTTGCCGCTGGGCCTCCATTGGATCTTTAGCAAAACTTAATGACATTTTTGAATGATCTGACAAGTAACATGCATGTGTAACAACTAAGGGTCCCAGGTTAACCATTCTTCTTGAAATCAAAAAGAAATCTATTCTGGACCACATTTTATGACAAGTGGAATAAAAGGTGTAATGTTATTTATACTATTACCAGTATTTAAATACTGAGTAGGATCATATAGTTGAAAGTCTTCCTTAACATCACTTAATACTGATACCACTTGTTTATTAAATGCTCTTTGTGGACAAGATCTATCTAACTTCGGATTCTGATAAGAATTCCAGTCTCCTCCAGTAATTATATAATATTTATCATATTGTGTCAGAATTGGATATAATGATGTTATGAATAGATGCTGGTCATTACAGGGTGCATAAACATTTAACAATAAAATAGGTTTATCAAACTGGGTAGCTAAGAGAACAACATAACACCATCTTCCATCTTTATCTGCCTTAGAGTCTAAAATCTTTCCCTTATATTTATTTTTAATAATTATAGCTACCTCAGCACTGTTAGTTTTACCTTCTGAGGCTATTACTTCTCTAATCCATTTTCTGTTTTGGATATCAACCCATTGATCATTAGTTAAATGTGTTTCTTGAAGTAATATAAACATCGCCTTAGCCTGCAACAATAAGTGTAAAATTAACTTCCTCTTCCTTAAGCTCTGGAGTCCTTTAACGTTCCATGAGTCTACTTCCCACATTCAAATAGTTGTTATAAAGTAAAAGTTTAAAAGGGAAAACAAAAAGGAAAGGTAAAATAGCTTAAAAAACATACATAATTTGGAAGCATTCTTGACATCCCATCCTATACCAGTGCCTATCCACTCTAACCCCGGACCAGGACATACATAGGTCTTGCATAACATAGAAGACTGAAAGGGTCAAAGAAACACAGAAACAAAAAAATCTTAAATTATAAAACCTTAAACACATCCTATAGTAAAGACCTATATTAACTAACCTAACTATTACAAAGTCTATTCTAAACATTCCCTAACAAGCACCACTGTTATCTACATCTTGGATTAGTTGTTATTGAAAAAAGAAATCATATTAAAGATATAAATTACTGTAACAAAACTTTAGTAATTATGATTAGCACACTATATATACATACTAAACCTCACCTATATACTCATAAAATAACATTTGAAAAAATACAAGTTTAACAAATGGACAAGTTTTCCTTCTATTATAAAAAAAAAAGCTAAGTTATAACCCTGTATAAAAACACACATACCTTTAAATAAACATTTTCCTTATTTATACATTATAAACTATTGCTATTTTCTACTCATATAAACTAATATGTAAATAATGTAATATATAGCTATCACCCCTGAGTAAAAGTATAAAGATTAAATTATATATTATAAAGTTGCAAAATGTACTAAAATCTCTATATTTAACAGTACTGCATACAGCCTTTTAATCTACCACATATGACAGGGTTTATATTAGTAACTAACTAACCAGTGTTTAAAAATGTTCCTATGTGCTTAAATTATCGAAACAGTGCATTACTTGATGTTAAAATGTCCTTACAAGGTTAAAAACCAGTCCTGTCGGGTTTCTAAGCCTAGAAACCATGCAGAATACTCGCGATGGGGGACCGCTATTACAGACGGATTTCCGGAAGCGCCACATCGAAATCTGCACCCTCGACAGTCCTAAAGGCATTTCCTGTCTTCTTGTTGATGCAAACAGCTCGTGGAAGCCATAAAACTTCGGAAAACGATCGCAGGTAGCCGAAAACAGCAAAAAACAGCAATCCTATTAATCCAGAAGAGGCCTAAAGCATTTCAAAAGAAGACAAATGATTACCCAGACCTCGAGCCACAATAATCAGCAAATCCGACCTCAGGCAGCCTGATAGTCCCAACGGAAATACAGTTCAAGTCTCAGAAGCAGGTACACTTTTAAAATCCTTCAGAAAAGTAATTTTTGCTTCATTTTTCGCAGAAACAGAATATTTAATCCCATCTACTGTGAATGTTAATGAATTAGGATATTTCATTTGAAATTTAACCTGTTTATCAATGAGAAATCTGCAGTAAGGAGATAAGGACTGTCTTGCTTGTCTGATTTGCAAAGGTAAATCTTGAGCCAGAGAGATTTTGTTGTTTTTCCACATGATACTTCCACCACTTTTTTTAACAGTTACAAGTATTCTGCTAACATCCTGATAATTGAGTATTTTAACATATACAGGTCTTGGAGTATTAGAAGCTTGTTGTTCTCTCAAAGCTCTGTGTGCCCTTTCAATAATGATTTGCTTTACCATGTCAGAGTCATTTAAGAGCACTGTAAATATTTGTGTTATAGATGGGATTAAGTCATTATATTGCACCGATTCTGGAATTCCTCTATTAATGATGTTATTTCTCCTGGATCTTGCTTCTAAGTCAGTGATTTTGCTTTGAATAGCCTGAATATCCGAATCATGTATACTTGTTTTTTTTGCTAGTAGATTTAGTTTATCTTCATTTTCAGAAATCCGAGCTTCAGATTTTTTCATTCTTTCAAGTAGTTGGTTGCAAGAGTTTCCGAACGTTTGTATTTGGCTAGTTAATTCTTTCAGAGCCTCTTGAATGGGTAATAAGGCAGTTTTGATGTCTTCCATATTTAGTGCTTGATCTAATTTAGTTTTAGTCTCTGGCTTTTGTTGTTCTTGTAGTTTAGTAACTTTTTGCCTTTTAGAGATCACATCGTTTTCCGGTGACCGCAGTTCTGAAAGTTTTGTTTTGGTAGTGGTTGTGTCAATATTTTTTTCCTCTTTCGACATCTTTGTCCAGTACAGAAGTATAAAGTGTATAGAGCACATGGTGCCTTTGTTTGATTTCCTTGTCAGAGCCAGCTAATCTATTATAATCCTGTTGAATAATGTATTATTTTTCAGATTTTCTTCTTCCTACAAGGTAGTTGGATGAAGTTGTAGTTGTTTTATCGAAGATTTAGTGTTAAAAAGTTCCTAGTATCAATTTAAAGTTTAGATTTCCTCAGGGTATATACAGAGATGTAGTTCAGCAGTGTTCACAGAATGGCAGCCATCTTTGAATTCCCCTATTAGATTTCTGATGTAGTTAAAGAATGCCTTATGATTATCCTTAATTGGGGGTGCATTTTAGCTTCATAGTTTGCTTTAGAGGACTTTAAAAGATGTCTGATTTGCTTGTTCAAGCTGTGGAGGGAATTCTTTCTCTGTTGAGTCAGTTCCTTCTTGCTCTTAGACATCAATTTCTTCAGATCCACCAGGGTGGCTTGTTTTTTTCTGGAGGACTTGGTTTTGATCCAGTCAGGTACAGCTGAGTCTATATAGTTGTTTAAGTGTATATACAGGGCATTTATGCACACCTCTGCATAGGAGTCATTGTTGTCTGTGATTGCAGGGGGATTTAAAACCTTTTAAACCATCACTTAGTAGACTGTAGTTTGCTTTGGAAAAAAAATTTTTTTTTTGCCTCTGTGCGGGGGTGTCAGGTCCAATAGTTGCTTCAAATGAAACTGATTTTTGATCCAACCTTACCAAGCAGGGCATCACACAGGGGGAGTGCAGTGACCCCCCCTGTGTTGGTGAGTACTATGTCTAGGACATTTGAGCCCCTTGTGGGGGTACACACTATCTGTTCCAGAGCATTTGTGTTGACAAAGTCCAGGAACCTCTGGGCAAGCATGCTTGTGCTCATGTATGTCTCCCAGTCAATGGAGGGATAGTTGAAATCTCCCATGACTAAGGTGTTGGGCTGTATGGTGAGTGACTCCAGTAAGTCCAGGTAGGTTGTGTGCTTTAATTTGTTCATGGTGATGGACCTATAGCTGATGTGGTATGGTATTTTGCCTATAGTTAATTGGATCTAGAGTAGTTCAAGAGAGTTATACTGTTTGACCAGTATTGAGATGTACTTGACCTTAATGAAGATGGATACACCTCCACCTTTGATTCTTTTAAATGTATTTTGAGGTCTTAACCTGTTTAAGACATTGTAGTCTTGCATGGCTGGGGTACTCGCCAAATCAGTAGATATAAGCAAATTAGAGAATACCAAATTAAAATGTGGTGGATCCAATACTGAACCCTGTTGTATAATGTTCTTCCAGGTTGACTTAACACTTAGTACTATGACCAATTACTTCCTGGTTGCTAGCCATCTTTTAAGTAATCTTATGATATAATAATTGACTTTAAGTTTATATAATTTCATAGGTAACTAGCTGCCATTGTGAGCCATTTTAAGCCTAGCCAATTTCCCATTCAGTGCTAGTAAGAAAAGCTAGGATTATGCCATAGATAATTTGAGGGGACCCATACATGAGATAAAGCATTTAAAAGATGCCTTTGCCCAGTTATCTAATATCTGCCCATGATTCATCATGTCAAGTGCCTATGACACATCTAATTATTATTACACCACCACACAACTTACAACTTGATCTATTGGTCCATAAATTCTATTACAGAACCTGATTCAACATGCCAAACTCAAGTATCCACTTACTAACCCATGTTGGGTTTCATCCAGATTAGGCCCACATTCTTAGTTCTGTTTAACTGTGCTAGGGGATAGCATTCAAAGCCATTATTGATTATTGAGGTAAGACTAATGTAGTGAAAGCTAGAGATGTAGTGTCTATAACCACCTTTATAGATGTGTACCACAAGGGGGCTTAGTCCAATCTTCTGGAATGAATCCTCTTATCAATATTTGATCAAATATTGTTAATAGGTGAGCAAATTCCTGATATCATATTAATTAACTGGCCAGAAATACCATTAGGATGAAATTTGTGAACAATCTCCCGCTCCAGCTATGGTGTTTGATTAAGCATTGAACAGATTACTCTCCTAACATTTATAAGATAGTTGTTAAAAAATTCACCATACTTTAAAAAAATATTTTGTTATTATTAGATGCCTGAGACAATTCCAATGTAAATTATTTTCCTTTTTTATCTGATTTATCTGTTTCTGTATGTGATGCTTGCTCTCTGTATTCTGTTTTATGAATAGTTACTGCCACAAAAGGTAACACTGAGCTTTGGTCTGTGTGAGGCTTACGAATCAATATACCTAAGAAAAGAGGTAGTGCCTAGTCTGTTTATTCACTTCTACTATAGCTTCATCAGAGTGATGGTTTATTTTATTTACTTATTTAGTTACTTAATCATTGAATACTAATAATTTTACACACTCCTTTTTACCAGTAACCTTTTCTTTGTAAAGGTTGTTGAATGGGGACCTAAAAAAACTTGCATAGAACTACAAGTGGTGCTCATTTATATATGAATTTATTAGCCTTTGATTATCAGGTAAAATCAAACTGGCCTACATCCGTTTTCAGCAGAGGCCCAGGGAGAAAAGCTTCACCTAACATACTTTTCACAGGCAATTAGCATATTTCAGATGCTTGTTGGGAAAGAGTCCCACAGTTTAGCAACATATACAGAGTATAGGCAGTCACCAGCATGATTTTTAGATTTGTGGCAGTCACCGTCATGATTTTTAGATTTGTGAGTAAGCACTAAATGTTGGTTTAACAACCACAGATCTCTGTGAGGTGAGTACACAAGTGTAGTAACTGGTTGGTGGCAGACCATATGGCTTAGCCATAGACGATGCTGTGGGCAGTCTTAATGTGAATGTAGGCTAATAGATTAGGTAGCTCCAGTCACTTAAGGACTGAAGTGCAAGACTGATGCACTCAGTTAATGTGCGTACTTGTAGACTTTACAATCTTATTATAAGATTTATTCTGTTTGGCTAGCTGAGATGACTGTAGGCTAGGCAAAATTAAAGCAAAAAGCCACTTGCTGTACTGAGATTGAAAGGAATGAATGTGAGCAATTAAGCATAACACAAGCTTATGTACCTGCTTTTCATCCAAAGGACTTAATCAGAAAAAAAATTGTATTCAAATGCAAATTTATTTATATAAAAAAAAAATGGGTCTGTATTACGAAATCGAAAATCCGTTTCACCGAACACAACACCAACACACATAGCCCAAAATGCAAATATGCCGAACCCCCTAAACCGCGAAATTTCAAATCTCGAATCATCATAGTCGGCGAACACCACAATGTGCTACATACTACATACCCAAACATAATAAATAAAGCACCAAACCCTACTTCTAACCCTACACTAAACCTTACATACATTACTATCTATGCACTTACCTTAACCCGCACCCTAACCCTAATGTTCGTAACTATCGCACACTTACCTTACGGAGCTATACCGCAGACGGGCCAACCATGACAATTCGACATTTCGTGTTTCACAGTTTTGAACATTCGCCATTACCGTAGTTTGCGCTATACGTGCTGCTCAATTCCGATTTGCTGAAATTGGTTTTCGATCTCGTAATATATAATAGGATAATAGAATTCTTAAAGCACAATTTAAATTTTTAAAGACACAAACTGTGAAAAACACAGAAAAAATACAGGCAAAAAATAATTGTCCCCACCATAATATTATACAGTAGAGCATCTATTATCCAAAATTCAATTATCTGAAATGTCAATTATCCAAACACAGCCTTCCAAAGTACTGTATATACATACCTTAAAATTGACTTCTTCCTGTAAATATGCAAGTCCAAAAATTTCAATAAGCCCAATGTAGTTACCACCTCACCATCGCATGTACATAATAGACCAACCTTAATTGGTCCAGTGTTAATCATATGGGTTGTGTGTTCCAGATATACATACTGTATCCTAAAAAAAAAAAACGATGCAGTTTGGCAGCAAATGGGGAAATGTTCGCGATCACTTAGCAGACATTGCACAACCCACTCTCCCATTTTTATTCCTGCATTTAACTGGTTATCATTTGAAGATGTTCAGGATTAGTGCACCATTTCATCTTTGTCCAACTTCTGATGTATTACGCAGATCGGGTATTTTACCATCATGATTATTAAATGCACCACTTACGTTATGCTTGTGAAATATTTGACTCCCTCAGCATAACTATGCAAATAGAATAGAAGACATATACAGATAAACACAATCATATCTCTCAAATGCCCCTGATTTTTAGGGACATCCCTGATTATGCCAGTAAATGTTGTTGTAACCTCAAAAAAGGTATGATTTGGTGGCAAAACAGTGGGGGTTTAAAAGTCATCACATAATTCCAGGTATTAGCATCATGATCAAAAGTATTATAAATACAAGTTTTTCTATGCAGTTGACTTTCTAAATAAATACTGGCATTTCTTCAGAAAGGCCCCTAATCTGGGGCCTTTGCTCTTGATTATTTTTAGCATTGTACCTGATTTTAGAGAAGAGACGCGGAAAGCAATGTCCCGAACCTGCAAGACACACACACACGCGCGCACACACACACACACACACACACACACACACACACACACACACACACACACACACACCCACACACACACACACACACTAATAACCCCACCCACCCCTGCAGTCTGTCAACCTGAAAAACAGAAGAGAAACAGCAGTAAGACTCTTAACCTGGCATAAACTGTCAGAACTATCTTGTGTTCTTAATAGTTTCCACATAACATTTTTGCATTTAAAAAATCTTAAAGGCATCATTCTATCGCTGAACGTTTTTGCTCTTCCTCCTTATAAAGAGTAGAATAAATCAGGGAATGCAATAAATTACGCACTGTTCCACTTCATCTCTTACATTCCTCTCATCTATCCAGATTTTTGCAGAATGTCCAGACTTATGCCCCATATTTTTGGTCTATTTTATATGTTTGATTATCTGAACAGTTTGATTATCCAAACTACCCTATGTCTCAATTAGTTTCTAACTTTCTAACTTTCATTCTTCTATCCTTAAGAAAGCACTTAATATTAATCACCTCGTTTAAACCAGGTTCTTGGTCAGCTTGATCTGCCAGATAGTTTCTTTTTTCTCTATTAAGTTCTTATGCCCCTCCCCCCTTTATCTACTGGTGCTACAGGAGGTTAGGCAAAATTGCTGAAGCATACAGGAGATTAGGGAGTAGATTGTTTAGAGCTATGGTCTTATGTGCATGATCTGACAGAAAAGGTTTAACATTCTAAAGAAGTCCCATGCATGTCCACAGCTATTGGGGTTTCGCTTTATTGGCCTGGATGTAACCATAAAGACTTAGAAAGTAAAAATAAAAAAGTCATGGGCATTCAAAAGCCATGTAGATGAAACACTTGATGTCTTTAAGGGTAATTTGCATATATCCCATGGGCCTCCATTACAAGACGTTTAAGGTATCACACAATAAAACTATAGCTTGGCTGAGTTTTTCTTGCAGTTTTACTAAATGGTTTGTCTGTATGTCCTTTTTACCTTTTGTTTTGGAAGTCCTAGGTCATGGTTGATTTTGGACGGTATTTTGGATGTGCTGATCGAATCTTATCCTATGGTCAGTCATTATACCTGGTAGTTTTATGTTTTATACTAGTTCAGTTCTAGTATTATTGATTAAAATTATTAGTTCCAATAATGTGATTGCTGGATTGGATGTGAAAATATGATTAACGTAGCTTTCTTTGGCTTTAGGATTAAATATGATCACTTATGCCGTTATTTAGTTTTTGCAAAGGAAGGCTGTAAGGTAATCTTGGGGATGTTTGACTAAAGAAGCTGTGCATATTAGCATTGAAGTATACTGGATAATATTTCCCTGTAATGAACACAACAAATTATTTAACTACTCAAAAAAGACTCAAGGCAAGGTTCATCAAAGTTACATCCACAATTTATCCACAAAAAATCAACGAAGAATCCAGACAGGTTAATACAATCAAGGTAAGCGCTTTCGTCCAAACCAAATGAAAGAACTTCATCAGACCGTTACAAACCATGAAAAACCAGTATAAGTAATTCAAACAAAAATGACATCACTTCCCCTAATAGCCATTTAAAGACATATTCTCCCCATTAACACTTAATATGCATAACTATTATAGTAAATAAAATTAAGTTCACAGCCTATCATACATATTCTAAAAATACAAATTACATATGCTAAACACAAAAATTATACTTAAAAGGTTTATAAGTGTTTAAGTTATCTTTCTAAAGCTTTTAAATGTAAAATATGTTTCAAAAAACACTGGTCATTAAGGCCAAGACTGGCAAAAGCATTAACTTTGAGCTGCCAATAAAGCTCCCGCTCCTCTAAATGGAGGGGCCAAGGACCTCCTCTGATATTCTTGCTAACATTATCAATTATTAGATAGTTGAAAGAATGCCCAGAGTTCTCAGAGACATGTTTGGCCAAAGCATTCGTGGTACTGGCTTTCCCAATATTATATTGGTGTTTGTATACTCTCAATTTAAAGTGTCTCTCTGTTTTCCCAGTATAGATCCCTGGGCAGCTTTGGCATAAGGTGATGTACACAATACCATAACTTTCACAATTGTATTTACCTCTAACATGGTATGTTACATTATTAAGAGCTTTCACAGTTTTGGGCACCATTTAGACTGTTTTACTAAACCAGGGATTCTAATTTTCGTGTTGGGATCCAACGATCAATATTTGTGGAGTTTCTGACTTTTCAACAGTGTGGATGTATGGACTTTTGTGACTGGTGTATGCTACTTACTTTAGGGCTTGGATTTAACAATAACCACATTCTTCTATATGTGTTCTGTTTGGTTTTTGTTTTCTAAACTTTGCAGTTAACTGTCACTTGGATGAGTATGTTATAATAGAAAATAATAGATACATGTTTACCTAGGAACTGTTTTCTTCCTGATATAATGGTCTATCGGAACCTGCCGAAATATTGAACATTATTTGAACTTTATATTTTATTGAGTGGCTTCCAATAGTTGGGACTATAAATACATCACCTAATATGTATCCAATTATACAATGTTGGTTTAATAACAGAATAATTTAGTGCATTTTTCAGTATATGAAATTTGACCTATTTTCAAACAGTCAGCTATATTCTATAGTGTAAAAGAACTATAACAAAACAAACAACTGCTGAGCAAAACAATGAAGGGTGCTAAAAGTCCTTACGTCAGTTCAAAAATCAGTATGACAGTCCAAAAATTCACTGTAAAGTAGTCCAATAACGAAATAATCAGCCAACTTAAAAACTCGGATTTATTATAACAGAGAGGTAAGCGCTTTCGCAAACATGCTTCTTCAGACCTTATTACAGAGAAATAACAGAAAGCTGATGATTTAAATACCTAAAAAGGCGCCAAAGCCACAAACAATATTTAAAGAAACAAAACATCTTTTAAAAAACATATTATTAAATAATCATAATTGACCATATGTCAAAACAAGATATATTGAGAACACTTGATCAATCATATCAGTATATAAACATTAATAAAAAACACAAATACAAAAGTTAAACTAAAATTTTTTGCGTCCTAATCTCCTGGATTTCAAGAGTGGACGTATAGGAACTTTACCATTTAACCCTGGTGGTAAATCAGCCCTAAATTTGATGATCCAATTGATCTCCCTGGTCTCCGTGTAATTCTCAATATCACCTCTCCTATGTGTAGTAAAAATCTGTTCTAAAATCCTGAACTTAAACTGATGATGTACACCTACCTCACATGTATGCTTAGCTAGTGCATTATAAATGTTGCCCTTCCTTGTGTGGTATACATGTTCGCGTATCCTGTCTCTCAACACACGATTCGTCTTGCCTATGTAGTAGGCTGAACACGAGGTACAGGACGCAAGGTATACCACATTCTTGGACATACAGCTACCCTTCGTCCGGATATGATATATACCTGATCCATAGGGGTAGACAAATACAGGGTCAGACTGAATGTACGAGCAAAAGTTACATCTATGACAGGGAACCATAAAAGGTCCCTGTCGAGATGAGCTAGTGAGGTGTGTTCTGGGATAGCAAAGTAAATGTTTGAGGTTCTTCTTGTTACGGTAGACAAACCTGGGACGATCCCCAGTGAGTCCCTTGATGACAGGATCTACCGACAGAACATGCCAGTGTTTAGTGAAAACATCCTTAATGGCTCCTATGTCCTTAGTGTAGTAAACAGGAAACATGACACCATTATTGGTGAGAGCATGGCTCTGTGTCCGTTGTTCACTCCCACCCGCTGGGTATACTTCCAAGGCCCCTTCAGAAAAGTAAGGCTTCGCTCGATCTACCCTAAGAGTGGAAATACCATCCATCCCCCTGACCACATCCAATTCACTGTATCCACGTGCCATGAACTTCGTCCTTAGGTCCTCCAACTCAATCCGAAGATTAGAGTCTACAGGTGTATACCTAGATGCACGCATGGATTGTCCCCTAATGATGTTACTGTAGACAAAACCAGGATGCATGCTGGAACGATGTAACAGTGTATTCCTATAGCACGGTTTCCGGTATAGGCCTGTATTGACAATCCCACCAGGTAGCTTGTCTACAAATATATCCAAAAAAGGGATGGTAGTGTTAGACCATTCCATGGTGAAATTCAAGAACTCTAAGGAATCATTCACTTGTTTGAAAAAACATTCCAGTTGCTCCGGTCTACCCTTCCAGATCAAAAAAAGGTCGTCAACAAAACGCCTATAGAAGGGTACAAACTCTCTATACAAATCATTCTGGAATAAGTGACGATACTCCCATTCAGCCATAACTAGGTTGGCGTAGCTATTGGCACAAGAAGTGCCCATAGCTACGCCATCCTGCTGTAGGAAAATTCTGTCTTGAAAACAAAACACATTGGACTCAAGGATCATACCCAACAATAACAGGGTCAAATCAACATCTAGAGCCAAGGATGGAGTAAATCTCCTCAGATATGCATTAATCATTTCCAATCCCTCAGCATTAGGTATAACGGTGAACAGGGACTGAACATCCATCGTTATCCAAAGCAAGTCATCTATACTATCACAGGAGTTCACGAATTGATAAAAATCCAATAAAAACTGTTTAGTATCTTTTAAAATGAAGCAATTAGCTTCAACCAAAGGCCTAAGTTGAGCTTCCACAAAAATAGATAAAGGTTCCGTTGACCACCCTCTCCCTGCGACAATAGGTCTCATCGGGGGGTGGAGCAGATCTTTATGGACCTTGGGAAGACCCTGAATGGTAGGCAACAAGGGGTATGTAACATGCAAGAAGTCATACAAGGTTTGATCAATGACTTCATTTCGCAGAAGCTCCGAGAGAGTAAGCTGTATTCTACTGATTCCAGGTTTTACATACATATGGTGGTGGATCCAACACCTAATTTCAAAATACATATTGATTCCTTTTTGGATTTGGCCACTGAGGAAGGTGTTATTGACAAACATACATGCAAACAACTTAAAGTTTCTGATCCCATCGCTCAGTATTTATACTTGCTTCCAAAGATCCACAAACATCCAACATGCCCACCCGGTAGGCCTATTGTTTCTGGGAGAGGATCCCTCACTGAACCACTATCAGCATTCCTCACATATTATTTAAAACAATTACTATCTATGGTTAGATCTAGGTTGCAAGATACCACAGAATTTCTAAACATTGTTCAAGACACACAATTGGAATCAGATTGGTGGCTATGTACATTGGACGCCACTTCCCTTTATACCAGCATCCCACATGATGCTGGTATATCAGCTATTGCATATTGGCTAGATAGATCCCAACTATATACTCCGGGATTTAACAAGTTTTTAATCAAATTGACCCAATATGTGTTAACTAAGAACATTTTCTATTTTGAAGAACAAGCGTATTGGCAAGTAAGAGGCACAGCTATGGGAGCATCTTTTGCTCCCATATATGCAGATTTGTTCATGGGGTTTTTTGAAGAACAATTTATATATGATTCTCATAATAACATTTATATGGAAGAACTAGATATTTGGAGAAGATACCTAGATGATTGTTGGATGGTGTGGCGGGGTGATTCGACCTTAGTACATGAGTTTGCTAAATATTTGAATAACAGCACATGGGATATTCAGTTTACTTTAACTATACAACACCAAGAAATAGTTTTTTTGGATGTATTAGTCTCTTGACAGGCTGATCATATGCTGGCCACTCGTGTACATAGGAAATTTCCACAATACAACACACTTTTGCATGCATCTAGTTATCATCCCCGCCACATCATTAACAACATCCCCAAATCTCAATTTTTACATATGAAGCATATCTGTTCTTCTCAAGAATCCCATTCAGAATGTGAACAAGACCTGACTGACAGATTGATAAGTAGAGGGTATAATAGATATCGCATTACCCAAACTATCAATCAAGTTAAAGAGATGCCCAGATCACAACTTTTACAATATAAACATTCACATGATAGACCCAAGACAGTAACATCTCAACCTATTAGGTTTGTCACTACATTTGGCAGTAACACACCCTCATTCAGAGATATTATTAATAAACATTGGGATATTTTGCGAGTTCATGAACATTTGAATGAGATATTACCTGAAAGATGTGCTTTTTCTTATCGTAGGGGTAGAACCATCAACTCCCATTTTACACATTACAAAAGGTATAATCCGTCCACACCGATTCAGACAAATCTATTTGGTGATCCATTGATAGGCTGTTTTCCTTGTGGTCATTGCAGTGCATGCAGACATATCTTTAAGACTAAAAAATTTACTAGTTGTAATACCTGTAGGGTATACCAGATAAAAATTTTTGGTAACTGCAGCACTGATTGGGTGATCTATTTGGCCACATGCACATGTTTGTCCTTTTATGTAGGCCAAACTTCAAGACCACTTAGACATCGGATAAGTGAACACCTCAGCGCCATCAGAAATCATAAAATCTCCAATGCCCTATATAAACATACCATGATTCACCAAACTGCACAATTTAAATTCACCATTATTGATAAAATTGACATGCATAGAAATCCTAAAGTAGGCTGGCATGACAGATTAAATAATATGGAATCCTCATGCATCACCAGGGTTAGGAGCCTTATTCAAACCTGGTTTAAATGAAACAAATTAGTCAGTTGGTATCAGCCTATGACTTGATGAATTTTTTAAGTTTTGTTTAAATTAATGGATTTATTTTTTCAGGTTAAATGGTATACATACATACTTATTATATATTTTATAATCTTTACTTTTGAAATGTGTGTATATATTGTTTCAAGGTGTATACACCTTTAATAGTCTTGGGTATATAAGGAATAACCAGGATGTGCTATCTAGATCACTCTTATTTTTATTGTACTGAGGAAGGCTGGATATATAGCCGAAACCAGTTTGCAGTATGTAGATTCAGATATTGCCACAATAAACTAAGATTTAGGCACTTTTCTCCTTTGTGCTGATTCGTTTTTGGTTGACAAACTGTGAAAAACACAGAAAAAATACAGGAAAAAAATAATTGCCCCTACCATAATATTATACAGTAGAGCATCTATTATCCAAAATTCAATTATCTGAAATGTCAATTATCCAAACACAGCCTTCCAAAGTACTGTATATACATACCTTAAAATTGACTTCTTCTTGTAAATATGCAAGTCCCAAAATTTCAATAAGCCCAATGAAGTTAGCACCTCACCATCGCATGTACGTAATAGACCAACCTTAATTGGTCCAGTGTTAATCATATGGGTTGTGTGTTCCAGATATACATACTGTATCCTAAAAAAACAAAACAATGCAGTTTGGCAGCAAATGGGGAAATGTTCGCAATCACTTAGCAGACATTGCGCAACCCACTCTCCCATTTTTATTCCTGCATTTAACTGGTTATCATTTGAAGATGTTCAGGATTAGTGCACCATTTCATCTTTGTCCAACTTCTGATGTATTACGCAGATCGGGTATTTTACCATCATGATTATTAAATGCACCATGCACTTACGTTATGCTTGTGAAATATTTGACTCCCTCAGCATAACTATGCAAATAGAATAGAAGACATATACAGATAAACACAATCATATCTGTCAAATGCCCCTGATTTTTAGGGACATCCCTGATTATGCCAGTAAATGTTGTTGTAACCTCAAAAAAAGGTATGATTTGGTGGCAAAACAGTGGGGGTTTAAAAGTCATCACATAATTCCAGGCATTAGCATCATGATCAAAAAGTATTATAAATACAAGTTTTTCTATGCAGTTGACTTTCTAAATAAATACTGGCATTTCTTCAGAAAGGCCCCTAATCTGGGGCCTTTGCTCTTGATTATTTTTAGCATTGTACCTGATTTTAGAGAAGAGACACGGAAAGCAATGTCCCGAACCTGCAAGACACACACACACACGCGCGCGCGCGCACACACACACACACACACACACACACACACACACTAATAACCCCACCCACCCCTGCAGTCTGTCAACCTGAAATGCAGAAGAGAAACAGCAGTAAGACTCTTAACCTTGGATAAACTGTCAGAACTATCTTGTGTTCTTGATAGTTTCCACACAACATTTTTGCATTTAAAAAATCTTAAAGGCATCATTCCATCTCTGAACATTTTTGCTCTTCCTCCTTATAAAGAGTAGAATAAATCGGGGAATGCAATAAATTACACACTGCCCCACTTCATCTCTTACATTCCTCTCATCTGTCCAGATTTTTGCAGAATGTCCAGACTTTTGCCCCATATTTTTGGTCTATTTTATATGTTTGATTATCTGAACAGTTTGATTATCCAAACTACCCTATGTCTCAATTAGTTTCTAACTTTCTAACTTTCATTCTTCTATCCTTAAGAAAGCACTTAATATTAATCACCTCGTTTAAACCAGGTTCTTGGTCAGTTTGTAGCTTGATCTGCCAGATAGTTTCTTTTTAAGTCTTTATGGTTACATCCAGGCCAATAAAGCGAAACCCCAATAGCTGTGGACATGCATGGGACTTCTTTAGAATGTTAAACCTTTTCTGTCAGATCATGCACATAAGACCATAGCTCTAAACAATCTACTTTACCCGTGCCCTTACCCTAAGGTCTGTGACTATCGCACCACAGTGGAGGACATAGCCCATTTTTCAATATCCTCCATTGTGGTGCAGTAGGTTCGGTCTAGTGAGCTTAAGTGAAACTGCATTTTCGTTAAAGTGCACTTTCGCTTAAGTGGGGATGTACTTTCCCATTTCAAAAAAGTGAATTTTCGTTGTAGGAATATATATATATATATATATATATATATATATATATATATATATATATATATATATTTTTTTTTTTTTTTTTTTTTTTTAAATAGGTATACCTTTTAGAAGGTTTTTACTTGTTTACTTATGAATTTTAACTAGTGCATCTATTAACTAATTTAATAAGTATGTGTTACTTTTGATTGGCCAAGCCTCTGTAAGGAGGGAAATGTTTGTGTATTTAACAATGGGGACTGTTACTTGAATTTTTCTGAAGAAGACCGGGCACTTGACCAGACAAAAAGCACTTCACATTACTGTTTTTTTTTTGGTTTATTAAAACTTTTTTGTGGTTTGGAGCTTCCTTTCACCTTATTTCTGTTTCATTTGTATATCAAACTAATTTGTACAGGTGCTTGTGTTGAAAATGTATTTGTAAAGCTGCTTCTGTTAAACATGTACAAACAGTGGGTCCTGCTGGACAGAAAAGAAATACAGCTGTATATTGGACTGTAATGTAACAGTTGAAATGCATATTTTGTAACAGAGGATACTGGAAGAGAAGAGATTAATCTCAGTCCAGCTAACTTTAAAAAATAGTCTGAAATTAAATTACCTGGTTTAAGCCATAAATATTGTATCTTACAGTTCTGATTGCAGCCAGAGAAAAAAATGTTTCTGAAAACCAGGACTAGGAATCCTGCTGTATTGCCCTTAGGGGTGAACTGATTGCTAACCTGGAAGAGTGGAAGTTTCTGAAATGGTTTTATAGCTTCCAGATGCTATAACACATCTTAGCAAAGCTATATCTGTGTGCATGGTGACATGTATGTGCTAAATTCTGGTTCAGTTTCTAGTAAAGTTGGTAGTATGGGAAGCGGAGTCAGATGACCCAATGTACGTGATAATTCAGCACTGAAATGATGTTTTTAATACTAGATGAGATGGAAGTTTCAGAGCAGTCTGTTTTTGGAATGTGACAAAGAATGATCACTCACCTACATCATCTTGCCTTAGTAAGTAACCAGAGAATAGTAATTCTATAGATCAGTCAGGAAAATATAGTGGGGTTAGTTAAGTACTGTTTATCTGTGTGAATCTATCCATCTGTATTATTTTTAATATTTCCTGTGACTGAAACTCTGGCATTCATTATAAATAGATATTTAGTATTTTCATGTTATTTTATTATTTATTATTAAATGCATTTAAACTTTTAATTGTGGCTGGTCTTTTAGAGAGTATTTAGCCTTTGAGAGTACATATATTTAATTGGTGATACTGTGCCACTCCTGAAAGCCTTGCTGCATTGATCAAACACTACCATTTGTATTAGTATTACTTTTACCCAATATAATTGGATACCATGGTAAGAGCCTTACAGTAGCTGGCTTTGGAGAGTTCTGTTGGCAATACCTACCTTTAAAGTCTGGGTAGAGGGTCATAGCTAATAAATCTGTGCCAGCCTTTCCCAGGTCTGTGTGTGTGATAATAAAATCTCAAAGAGTGTATATGTGTGTGTCAGTTCCTTGGAGTAGGGACACACAACACTGGTTTCACAGAGACAGTGGTGTAGGGCTTAACCTGGACCACCTGGCTGAGGACTCAACTCTACAGCTATGTCATTGGGGAATCTTATTTGGGGGCCTGGAGAGAGAGAGAGAAACCCAACCAGAGGACTGAGTGTGTTCCCTGTGTGCTCTTAAGGGAAATTGTGCTTTGTGCAGAGATCTGCATTTGGAAATACTGTGTGTATCTATTTTTGTTCCAACTGAATGTTCCTCACCAGTGTCTGTGTTTAGGATTGAGGTTCCTTGATTACTGGCCCAGATGAGGGATGTCACAGGTATCATTATGCTGTTTTTTTGCACTGAGTTTTAGGCTATGGTTCTGGCAATAGTTACTTGTCTGTGTCAGACCCTCCTGGAGAATATCTACATCTATGGGGGATTTGATGATTGCACCCAGCTTGCAGGCATCAGTAAATTTAGTCAGCCAAAGGCCCTCTACATTTACCTTGACTTCAGAGAAGTATATTCCAAACAGGTCCTGGTACTGAACTCTGTGGGACACCACTAATAACAGGCCTCTTGGCGGAAGTGGATTCCACACGCTAACTGCATGTGCCCTATCTGTGAGTTGTTTGGCTATCAATTGGGTGACATAGGGATTTATGCCTAAATTTGTAAGTTTGTCTATAATACCTGCCTAAGGTGTTGTGTCAAATGCTTTTGCATGGTCAAGGTAGGCAACATGTTACCATTTACCCTCATCTATGGCTCTAGTGACCTTCTTGAAGAAGTCCAGCAAGTTTAATAGCCAGGAGAAGCATATTTTGTGTTACCTGAAGAAAATTTTACACTGACTTTAGAATATGCAGGCACTGTCCCCTGTAATAATTGTAATGTATGTAAGTTTGTAGTTCCCAATTTTCAAAAAATTAATGGTAGGAAATTTAATCCTGTTGGCGGATTTTCTTGTGATACTGAAGGTATTATATACTGTCTTAGGTGTCCCTGCAACCTTTTTTATATTGGTCAGAGTAAAAGAAAGTTTAAAATTAGGTGGAGACATAACAAAAAAAAAAAAAAACAGAAAGTTCCATTACTATTCATTTTATGGAAAGCCACAATAGTGATTACACATTATTACAAGCAATAGTTTTGGAAAAGTGTTTGTTAAAGTGGGAGATCTTGCATTGTTAAAAATATATTATTGTATAAGGAAGCTGTTTTATTTTAAAGTATAATACTCATTTACCAGGGGGGTTGAATCATGAAATGATTTGGAAATACTTGGTTTAATTAGTTATTTTATTGTTTAATTGTTTTATTGTTTTATCGAATTACTGTTTGTATATATAGGGGAGGTTTTTTCTAATGAGTATCACTTCTTGAAGGCTGTTTGGCCGAGGCACTAAAGTGCAATAAACTTGTAATTTGGATCTGTATTTTGTTGTTTTTTTCTTCGTGAGTGGTTTGGTGGTTTTGAAGTTTAATAGCCATATCTTGCCCTTGACAAAATTGAACTTGGATAAGTCCAGTATTTTATGATTTCTTATGTCTTTGTTTATCAGGTCCACAAACATTCTTTCCATGGCTTTGCACATAAGACTAGTCAACCTTATGGGCCTGTAGTTCCCCTGGTCTGTTGATAGTCTGTCTTTATGTAGAGAGATCACCATTGTAGTCCTTCATTAGTTAGTGGTGAAGCCTATTTGGAGGCTGTGGATGAAGAGAGATTCTAGTAGTTCTGACAGATCAAGTTATTTAAAAGGCAAGAGGGATATTTTCAGGGGCCAGTGATGTAGTGTTTTTATCTATGGAGAGTGCAGTGAGGATCTATTATTTAGTTATATGTGGGGGAGAAATGGTAGCACAAACTGGGGAGGTGATAAGGGGATGAAATTGGAACTACATTTATCAGTCAAAAATTTGCTATAGCCCCCAGTTCAGAATAAGAAGTCCCATTTAATATTAGCTCAGCACATTGTTGAGTGTTCCCTTTAAGGTTACATACATAAATGAAAAATGCTTTATGGCTATCCTTAGCCTGGGAGGCTATTTTGCCTTGAAGCTGGCTTTGGTGGACTTGATTAGTCATCTATCCCTCTTTGGTTAGAAATCTCTTGGCTTCCTTGGAGGCTCTTTCTCACATAAACTCTAGAACAGTTAGACACTGCATGCAATCCAATCAGTGAGCCACTTGAAATCCCAAGAGGTGTTCAAACATCTTTATGAATCTATGGACTTAGTAGATGTATAGCGATTGTTACACCCTGATGGTGATAATGATGATGATGATGGTGGTGGTGGTTTCTCCTTCACACCCCCAAACTCTAAAATCTAGTAATTTAGACTATAAGCTTGTTTCAAGGGAGCTAGTTCCTAAGGTTGCTCAAGCAGATATGCAGTCTGTCTCATTTTCAGATCACAGGGCAGTTGTAAACTGTTGGATCTTACATTGGAGGCAGGTCCCTGACCCTGGAGGGTTGACCCCTGATCCTAAAAGGCCTGACCATACTGAGTTTTGTATGTAAGGGGTTTCAAGCATTCATCTCATCTAACCTTGTGGGCTTTCTTCCCATAACAATCTGGTGGAATTCCTTTAAATTTGAAAAAAAGTCTATCTGCTCTGCAGCTAAGATGCAACTAATGACCAATACAAATTCTCAGGGTAAAAGCCTAGAAAAGCAACTGAATGTGGCACTCAGTGTAAATTAACTAAGTTAAAAGACCCTCACAAATAGTGAAAATATAAGGAGCTATACAAGAAGCTGAGCTTGCCGTAGTATGACCACACCTGACGCGTATCTATAGGGTTTAAAGACCCACACCTGGTCTGCTGGAATTCATTCTCCGAAGCTCCTGGTGCATCTTGTCAAACAAAGATAAGTGTACTGCCAAGTGTCTAGACCTATAGAAGTTGGGACTCTTTGTTATTATTATTATTTTTTTTGTTAACTATATAGTGTCCATATGGAGGAGGCTATTACCCTACTGCAGGCAATTAATTGCCTACTTCAGGACACTGCTTTTCCCTCAACCTCGCCTTCTCAGAAAGAGAGACCTACTGCACCCTTTACTGTCCCCAAAATTCATAGAGCACTTCAACTAATTCCTGCAGAGAAGGTAACCAGTCCTGACCATCTTATAGGTGAATTTCATAGGTCATCGGAACACTCATTTTTCAGACAAGGTAATATTAACCCTTCATCCTCTGCCTTGTACATTACTGTATTGTCCAAGCCCAAAAAGGATTTATGTAAGTGGAGAAATTCAGCCTTATCTCTCTGCTAAATGGTGGCATTAAAATCTATGCAAAAGCACTTGCAAATTGACTCATTATGCAAGAATTAATTTCCTCCATACAGGCAGGGTTTCTTAAAGGGAGAGGTTAGGACTCATAACCTGTATATGCAAGGGCTGAAGTCTGTTCCTGAACCTGTGTTGGCCCTCGTTTTAGACTTTGAGAAGGCATTTGATTAGATGGTCTTACCTATAGAGCCTCATGAGCACTGTTAAATTTCCAACCACCTTTATATACTCAGTTCAAGCAATGTATATGGGACCCAGAGCTGAAATGGTCAATAGTTCTATCTCTTAATCTTTCCCTTTGAAATGGGGAGCCCACCAAGGGTGTCCACTATCCTCTTATCTTTTTCTCCTTGCCCTAAAACCACTAAACAGGGCCCTCAATACACTTGCAGCTACTGATGGATGGGATATCTTTGGAATTATGACCAATTCACTGTTGTGTGCATATAGCTGTGAGGTCTTAACCCAAAATCTTGCCAAAGACAGCCCTACCCTATTGAATATTTTCCATCATTTTCAAAGGCTCTCTAGCCTGCAACTCAGCATAAACAGTAGAGGTTTCCCCTTTTAATATGGCAGATAAACTCTTTCAGACATCAGAACAAAGGTTTTTATTCAAATGGTCTTCTAGTAATCAAAAATACCTAGGGTTCATTCTCTGTGCAGATCAAATTCACATGTGTAAACCTGAATTTGGAGCCAATTTGGTGAAAGGTGTGTATCTGGGTTTACTCTTGGTTTAAACTTCATCTCCATCTAATGGGCATGTTACATCTTATTAAGATGTTTTTATTGTTGCAACTTTTCTACCTTTACTGACATCTCTCAGGCATTCACCATAACCAGTGGCATGCAGAATTGCAGTACTGTTTACAAATTTATATGGAATAATGGGAGGTGAAGGGTTAAATTTTGGCTAGCTAGGCTCCCCTTACAGAACTCCTAGTTTGATCCTAGAGGGATCCTAGTTTGTCAGCTATTTAGTATGAGTTTTACAGTTCTACAACTTTTTAATCACAGTGGAGTTTCCCTTACTGTATGTACTAGGATTGAAGCTAAGATACTTCAGGCCAAGTCTCCCTGGGCAATAGTATGATATACCAAGGGTCTACCTCGTGCATCTAAGCATTGGTATCAAATCTTTGAAACTTGGAAGGCTAAAAAAATGTTAACAAACTCAACACTGCATCCTCATATCAGGGATCTTTAATCACTATCTGGGATTGTCCTTTTTTAGAAGTTGGGTTGGGGGTGTCTTCCAATGTGTGCTGAGGGCAGATGGAAAAATCTTCATTGGTCAGATGACATTCCTCAAATAGTTGATGCCAAACATGTTTTTGCATCTTTCAACTACTTGCAATAGCACTGGCACCTGCAGACTACACATCATTGAAAGTTTCCATTGATTTGCCTTGCTGTCATACATTCCTCTTTAAGATTTAGCCCGAGTTACCTCCCATACCCTTACTCACAAAGATGCACTCCCAAAACTAATCCCCCACCTGCATATTGAAATTTCAATATCTCTTAGGTCTTTTACTCCAAGGAGAACCATCCAAAGCTCTAACAGTTCTTATTAAGAATGTTTTGGTCCTTGACACCACCTGCAATATATCCAGCAATAATGAAGTACACAGGTCTATCATTAAGTCTATCAGTTGGCCTTATTTCTTTGAGAAGCACTATCTAGTTGGTATGAGGGGTTAATTGGGTAGGGAAGGATGCTTGTCAGAATTTTCCTTGCTCTCTCCCAACTTGCCCTCATTGTCAGGAAGGTACTTTTGATATGTCACATAAGTTCTGACTCTGCCCACCAGTACATGAGCTTTGGGTCCAAGTCGCTAACATGTTGGACACTGTCTTGGTCACAAGGCTTCCCTGGCACCTTACAGTCCTTGTCTCCCAGAAAGAGAGCTCTTTGAATACCTTTACCCTACATGTACAATTTGGCTTTTTCAAGTCTCAGCACCAATTAGAGCATGCATAACATCTGAGTGGAATTATCCCACAGTCTCTGGTGCTGGTGGTGTTTCATGTGTTTGTGTATGTAGTGCAACCTTGGAGTTAGAATATTTAAGTAGGGGGGGTATGGGGGCATAGTTTAGGTTTGTGTGTTTTTGTTCTGGGAGACGGTGTGTGTATGTGTATGTGTGTGGTGTATGTTGAGTGTTGTTTTCGGTAGTTTGAATTTCACAGTTTTGATGTTTCTGTATTTTAGTGTTTCAGGATTTGGTCTCGAGATTTTGGGTGTCAGTAGTTTGGGTTTTCAGGATTTAGTAGTGTTTATATATATATATATATATATATATATATATATATATATATATATATATATATATATATACCTTACCCACACCCTAACCCTAAGTCTCTCATTATCGCACACTTACCTTACACGCACCCTAACCCTAAATCCCTCACTATTGCACACACACCTTACCTGCACCCTAACCCTAAATCCCTCACTATCGCACACTTACCTTACCTGCACCCTAACCCTAAATCCCTCACTATCGCACACTTACCGAGTTGCGCTCAAACGTTTCCCATGTCGGTGTTTTTGCTGTCGGGATTACAAGTTGTCGGTTATCTGCTCCGTCGGTCTTCTGGCATCGGTGATGTGATTGTCGACCTTCCGAGCTGTCGGTCTACCATATAATGCTGCTGGGCAGTATTTTGAATTGACTACTGTTAAACTTTTATTGTGTATGAAACAGTTTGCAACATTACTCTATGATATGGTGGTGCTGCTGTAGCATTGTCGCCTCACAGTAAGATGTTGTCCTGTTCAATTCTCAGCTAGAGCGTCTTCTGTGTGGAGACATGCGTGAATGGGCGTACCTTCGTTGAAGGTTGTGCGTCAGGGCCGGCAACTTGGCACGTAAAAATCTACTGCCAATCATTAGCGGACCGGAGTTCCGCTGTGGCGACCCCTAACCGGGAAAGGCCGAAAGACACAACAACTCTATGATAATATATTATACACACAGAACAGGACTATTGTTATTATACAGAAAATAAGCTTACCTTTTGAACAAATATGCTTCTATAACCAGATTTTAGTGCTCTTCCACCAGCTTTTGGTAATCAGGGGCATTCAAGGTATGTCCTCTGCATGCTCCAAGTCTGTAAATGACTGCATAACACATTGCTCTTTATGGAAATTGGACATAGTGATGAGCTGTATATCAAAGAAAATAGAAACGAGTTTATTTAGATATTAAAACAA
Organism: Protopterus annectens; assembly: GCF_019279795.1. Taxonomy (NCBI): domain Eukaryota; kingdom Metazoa; phylum Chordata; order Ceratodontiformes; family Protopteridae; genus Protopterus; species Protopterus annectens. The sequence continues at coordinate 715,708,891 of NC_056725.1, read as the reverse complement.
AAAATAAAGTAAATAAATAAAAACAAAATAAGAAAAAATATACAGAAATGTTGGGTTAGTTTGAAATAGAGGTAGAACAATTAAGTAAATGGGTAAATGAGTTTGATAGAGAATGATATGAATAAATAGGAAAAAGGTTACGTTATTATTGTTTAAATTTATTAAGGGGTAAAAAGAAGAGGTGTATTCACCGTTATTGGTTAGGGAAAAGAGGGTTAAGGTAAGAGATGGAAAACTGGATGCAGTATATGATGGTGAAGGGAGTACTGTATGCATACAAAAAGAAGTTATGAAATAGGTGAAAATGTTGTTAATGAGGCATATAAAAAAGGAAATATTCAAGAGGAAGAATGGATGATCAAAAAAAAAAAAATAGGTGATGTAAAAAAGGAGTTAGAAAAGGAGATTAATAGGAAATAATTACAAGAAGGACAGGAAAAATCAGCAACAGGTCCAAACTGATTAGGACAGAATTTGTGTAAAAATATGAATAAATATGAAATATTATTTTTGCTTTGTGGTACATTAATGGATAAAAGATGGCATAAAAGAAGAAGGAATTTATGATGATGTGGTAAAATTCATATAGAAGAAAGATGAGAAAAATATAAAGAAATAGAGACCAATAACCTTAAAAATAGAGGTTATTAAATATTCATGAGAATAATGCAAACAATGTAGAAGGTGTTGGATCAAATACTGGGTAATGGTGTGTTTAGGGTTAAAGGCAGAAAGGAGTTATAAATGTGATAATGGAAGGGAATGAAGAATAGTAACATATAATGTTGCAAAAGCCTTTGATTGGATGAGTTATGAGGCAATGTGGAGAATGCTTTAAGCATTTGCCATAGGTGAAGGAATGGGGAAGTGATAAAAGCATGTTCTGAAAATTCTGAGATGACACTGATGGTTACTAGGTGGTGTATTAAAAAAAGGAAGATAGAAAGGGTAGTAAAGTAATCTTGGTCCTTTAGTATGTGTTTAGTTTGGTGATGAATGCTATAAACCATAAATGTGAATGTTAGTTAACAATCCAGTATGAGTGTGTTAGATATTGGGATTACAGTACCATTATGCATGTAATATACCAATGATTTGGTTACAGTTGTGAAAAATAAATGATGGCTGATTGAAGTAATAGTAAGCCTTGAGGCATTGTGAAGTCAAATGAGATTGCAATTAAATAGAGTTAAAAGTAAATGATTTGGTGAAGTGAGAAAAATAAATACAGTATGTTATAACAGATAACTATATTAAAAATAATATTTGGTGAATATGAAAGTGTAATTGAACAATGGAAAGAAAAATTGGAAGAAATGAGGAAATTGACTGCATGGTAGAAACATTTTACTCTATCATTCTACAAAAAAGTGTATATGTTAAATACCTTTTAGGGATATTAGTATATTTAGGAGTTTCTATGTTTCTGAGTAACAGAAAAAGAACTAATGATTGAACAGTTGTATTTGGGAGACAAGATTAAACCCTGTTAGAATGGGGTATAATATATTATATGTAATAGAAAAGAAGATGGTTAAATTTGAAAAGAAAGTTGTATTCTTAGCATCTATGTATTTATTCTAGACAATTACAAAAGCAAATGAAACAGAAAAAATATGGTAGGTGATATGGTGAGTATGAAATATAAGCCAGTATAAAAAAGAAAAAGAAAAGAAAGGATAAAAAAAGTCAGATAAAAAATAATAGATACATATAACGAAAATATAGAAAATACAGATAAGAACATGTGACATTAAAAGGAAAGAATTGTATAAAAATATAATGGAGACATACAATTTAATACATCCATGGAGAGAACGTTGGAAAGATGGAAGAAAAGCTATCTGCCAAAGAAGGAAAAGATTTGACATGTTCATTAAGTACGTGATTTTTGTGAAGGCTAAAGTTGAACAAATTACATGTCACAATAATATGAAATATAAAGCAATGGAAGAGAGAAAGTGTAAAGAATGCAATGTACAGAATGGGTCAGAATTTTTTTCTAACTTGTAAACAAAGTAAGACTTTTTGGGAGAAGTTTAAAACAGAGTATAAATTGATGGATTTGAAAAATAAAATAAATATGGAAATAATACTATACAACAAACTATGGAAATGAATAGAAAAGTGAAATTGAAAAATGGGATAAGATTTTTTATTGCAATATGTATGCTATGGAACACTGGATGTGGAGGCTTACAGTACAATAAAATAATGAAGATGAAGATGTATTGAAAGAAATATAAGGGTGGTTATGGAGAAAGGGCTGGAGTGGATAAAGGTATTTTAGAGTTTGTTGAATTTTTGATATGAAAACTGTATTGAGTTTTCTTTGTGCTCTTGTATCCTATATGTTTTTTTTAAGCAAAAAGAGTGTGAATATGGGGTTGCAAATTAAAAATATTGTAAATTGTGTATATGATGTATTTTTTTGTATATGACATAAATAGTATAACTCGTATAAGTAATGTGAATAATGTAAATGAATCAACCTTTACTCTTTTCAATAAATGCCATGGGATCTTTTACATCCACCTGAGCTATCACCAGCTCAAACAGGCCTAACCTCAATTTAGCATCTCATCCAAAGGATAGCACACTCAGAGTGCAATCCTCCCTTATGCTGCACTGCTGTCAGTACTGGAAAATGTATCCAACTACGTGGTTTTGGAACAAAACCTTCAGCTTTCTGCTGCAAAGGCAATTGAGATACCTGTTGAGCTACTGAGACTGCAGATAACAGATAAAAGATGTAAGAAATATAAATGAGGTTGAGGTATAGTTTTGAAAATTGAAATAAACAAAGTTGGCAGACATATTAAACCTAGTGTGAGACAAGATTATATGCAAACATACATATATACAAATATTTCAGGCACAGGCAACAATGACTATCAGTATACCAAACCAGTCATTCTCATAAGCCTCTAAATTGTTTCTAAAAATATCTAAACTAGTGCTTGCATTTATATAAATTGATAGTGTATTACTTTCATCATCTAAACTCTCTCAGTCATATATAATCTGTCTTTTTTTAATTTCTCCAAGTCTTTTGGGTTTCTAATACCATGAAGGGAATGGACCCCATTCCTAAACCAAACTATGATTAACGTTAATGAAATTAGTATTGTTTAATCTTTGATGTTACTCAGAAGTGCTCTTCACAGTATCCGCAATGTGGCCAGTAATGATTCCTTCTGCAATTCATATGGAGTTGCATGTACCAGTAACATATCTAAATATGATTATAAATTATTTTTTATAACACCCATTGTGCTTACTACTACTGGAACTGTCTGGGTATCTTTCTTCCACATTGCCCTTATTTCTGCCTGCAAATCCTGGTATTTTATAACTTTGAGTCTGTCTGTACATAAGACACTGTAGTCACTGGGTGTAGCAATTTCAATGATCAATGCTACTTTTGTTTTCTTTTCATGGACCACTATATCTGTTTTCCTCGCATCTATTTTTTTGAACTATTGGTAATGGATGATTCCATGTGTCTCCATATTTTGCAATTGCATTTAATTCTACTCTTAAAAATTAACTTAAAAACAGGCTCTCTAGTCTCTTCCACTGTTAACAGTGGCCCTGACCCCTGATAGTTCAAGTCTACTGACTGGTTGATTGTCTTTTTTCTGGTCAGCTTCTCATGTTAAGGCCCCTGCAATCTTCACACTTGACTACAACTTACTTAATTCCTTAATACCTTGCTCAGCGTACTGCTGTGTACTTCTAGACCCTCTCCTCCCCCAGTGTCCTAACAGGGATTACTTAGCATCTCAGTAGCTGTGGGCGCCATTTAAAAAAAACAGTAATCCTTGTCCACTTTGCAACTCCTGGATCCCTAAGAATAATGTGCTTGCCATGTAAATGTAACCTACAAGAAAACTTTATTTTTCTTTTTGTATAAGCTCTCATACTCTGATGTGGCACAATGAATTGTCTTAGACCTTATACTACAGGAAGTGGTTGCTACAATAACTTGCATTATTAAATCTTGAATTGAAATTGTCTTTGTTAGAAATGCTGTTTGCTTTAGCATATAACCCAGCTGGGATATTTCCTCTACTATCTTTAAATCTTGAACTGAAATTGTCTGTGTTAGAAATGCTATTTGCTTTAGCACATAACCTGGCTGAGATTTCTTTTATTACACAAGGTCCCACTCTCTCTGCTTAACTTCTAACTATAGGACCCAGCTAGTGATTGAATGCTTAAGTACTAGAGTGATTGCTATACAACATCGCTGTCATGGAAGCTCTGTTTTAACTTAGAAACTGTGTGCATTTACATAGAATAATGAACTTTATCACGGAAGCTACATTGGATAATACTACACAGTTCACATCTCCTTCCATTGCATTTTTAACTGTTGAAATGTGCATTTAATAGTGTGACTGTGATCTTTAACACTACATTTTATCTAGCATTGTAGGCTATTAGAAGGTTACAGTGCCTTGTTGCTAATTGTACTATTTCTGGTTAATGTTTTGTTATTCTGTCTAAGCACTGATCATTGGTTCTTCTCTACCTATTCTTGAAAACAACACCATACTCCAACACTCTCTCTTTCTCCTTGTGCTCCTTCCTCCCTTTGCTTTCTCCCACCACTACTACCTATCTACCAACTAATTAACCTCAAATATCCATATTTTCAAGTTCCATTCTTCTTCATTTTATTTTTACAGTTATCCTATACGTGTATAAGAGATTTCACTCCCTCTCCTTGTCAACGGCTGCCAGTGAACCCATCTACAAAGATAGCAACAGACCCAAGTGAGGTGCCAATAACAACCTACTGCTCAATGCACGTCTCTCTTAGATGCTTCCTCAGTTTACCATTTAAGTACATTTGTTAAAAGTAGAGTTGTGGCATGCACACTAACTCAGTCTCCATATGCTAGGCTCCCTCCTCCCATTTAACATCCTGTCCTATTTTAACACTGAGGAATTATTTCTCTCTTTCTCTTAAATTCTCTTTGATGAGTGGGACTAATGTGTACAGCCAACATTTATTTTGCAATTGTGTTTAATTCTTCTGCCCTTAAAAATTAACTTAAAAACAGGCCCTCTAGTCTCTTGTGCTAACAGTGGCCCTGACCCCAGATAGTGCAAGACTACTGACTGGTTGATTGTCTTTCTTCTGGTTGGCTTCTTATGTTTCAGCCCGCTCCATTTGCCCTCACTACACTAGTGCTCATTCTGCTCATCTACCCTACCCCCATTCCCACCCACCTCGACACCATTACATTTAGTTATTTATTTATTTATTTTATTCTATTTTACATTTGTTAACAGGTAAAGTCTGACTTGGAACGTAGCCAATTTTCAGCAGTGTCCCAGGAAGAAATGCTCTAGATTCAAGTCTTTGAATGTGGGAGGAAACCAGAGCACCCAGAGGAAACCCACATGAATGCAGGGTGGACATGCAGACTCTGCACAGAAGGCACTCTAGCTGAGAATTGAACCAGAGAACCTCTTGCTGTGAGATGGAAACACTACAGCTGCACCACTGTGCCATCCATTTTAGCTAATCTCATTTTACCCCTTCATCTACCCCTCCTCTTCCTCTCACCATCATCCAATCAAATCCTATCATTGTCCTGTCCTGCCACACCTCTTTTGTCAACACACCCTTAACATTTCAATCTGTGCTTCACACCATTCCGTACTTATCCACACCCCCAGGTGCAGACTCCAACTACTTTTCTACCATGTAGACACTCTATCTACAAACACTTCTCTGTACTTACACTTCTCATTTATCAAACTGTACCCCTTAAAATACCACTCCATATTAAACTCTTAACTCCAATCCCTACTCTACCCTATAGCACTCACACACCTCCACATAGATACTTTTGCTCTTTCCTGTACTCATTCACACTTAACCTTCCTCCTCACTAAGACTCTTCTCACCCTCACCATGCTTCTCACCCTCTTTGTCACACCTCTTCTTTGTCACTATCAAACCTCTCCTTTTATCAAACTGAAATTCATCTTATACATTTTCCATCTACAGCTATTCACTTTCCTATAGACTCAAAATCCCATCACTCATTCTTTATAGCACCCTCTCTACTTTACACCTCGTATTTACTCCTACCCAAGTTCAAATCTTCCCCAATCCCTTATACCCCCTAAAAACAAAACCTAAATATAGCTTCTTCAGCCTCACTATACCTACTCTACTCTACCCTAACAATTCCATGCACCTTATAGATGATATTCACCCTAACCCAGGCCTCTTTTCCAGCCCCTCTTCAGACACCCTACCATCACAACATCATTCCTCCCCTCACCCCAACCTTCTCACAAAACACCTTACTCTATTCTCACTAAATATTCACAGTATTCTTAACAAACTTTGTGAATTCCCTGAATGGATGGCCCACTACTCCACTGACATAATAACTCTCATAGAAACATGGCTCAAACCTCACATCTCAGATAATGAATTTCTCTCCCAGGATACAGCATCCTCTGATTAGACAGACTTCATAAGAAAGGAGGGGGGTGTTGCCATAATTTACTCTGACCACCTTAAACTGTCTTCACTGTCTATCTCACCCTCCAATTTTCACCCTGCAGAACCTTTTACAGTGAACTACAAACTTAATCACAAAACACTAACTATAGCTGCAATATACATTCCCTCTGGAGAAAATATTGCCATTTTGGAACATGTTCTCTCCTGGTTCACATTCAATATACCCAACAAAACCACTCTGCTAGGTGATGTCAACATCAACTGGCAATCCCTAAACTCAAATCCCCCAACTCAAGTATTAACTTAGAAGGCTTCTCCCAACTTATCTCTACCCCTCCCACTACAGCAAGCCTACCAACTCCAGTTCTATCATTGACTGGATATTTGTATACTAATATACCTGACCTATACCACCACCATAAAACACTACCAAATTCCATTAGTGACAACTCCCCTACTTGCATCCAAAGATTTACCCCTCCCCAAACTTGGTCTCACAAGTTCAGAGACTATCAGAGCCTTTCCAATTTCAATCTTGACAAATTTAATAACATACTCTCTTCCATAAACTGGTCCTTTCTTTTATACTGACTCTTGGATTAGGCTGTACAAAAATGTAATCACATTTTAATTGACATACTTAACTCCCTTGCTCCTCTTAGGAAAATCCAAGCTAAATCTCTCTTCTCACATTGGTTGTCTCAATCCACTGGGATCACTAATACTCAAGAGGGACAATGTCTAGAAACTCTGGCTCAAAATGTAATCCCCACCTCATAACAAAACCTACAAAGAACTTCATAATTTTACCAAAAAACATGTCCACAATGATAAGAAAATATTTTACCTAAACTCTCAGCCATGCCATCACAACATCCCTACAAAAATCTGAAACACTATCAACAAGATCCTCCATCCTGGCAACTCAACAACACCTAACCCCTGTCCTAACAACACTCACCTTGAAATTGCCACCACACTTAACTCATACTTCATCAAAACTATCAGTAAATTAGATCAGACCACCAACTTGTCTAACCCCATGGAACCCCTCCCAATCCAAACAAGCTCCTTCTCACTCAAAACAGTTCCCACTTATTACATAAAAACTGTCCTCTGCAAGCTAAAGCCATGATCTCCCTCCATGGATGAAGTACCTCCCCTCTCCCTTAAGTTTGCCACTAACTGCATAGCCTACCCCATCTCCACCCTTATCAATCGGTCCATCTCCAAATTAATTGTTCCCGCAATCTGGAAACAATACTTTGCCATACCTATCCACAAAGGAGGTAACTCCACTGGACTCTTAAATAGCCGACCAATAGCTATCCTGTCTCCCCTCTCCAAATTAGTAGAAAATGTGTACATAAGCAACTCTTGGAGTAACTACTCCAAGAAAATGTACTCATTTCCACCCAACATGGCTTCCATCCCAAGCTAGAGACAATAACAAACTTGTTTCCTGTCTCTTTCTAGACTTTTCTAAAGCATTTAATACTGTCTCTCACACCAAACTCCTTCCCAAACTCTCTGAGCTCCGTATGTCTGCATGGTTCTATAGCTGCCTCTCCGACAGACAGCAGTCTGTAAAATGCCTGTCTTCATTCTCTCCCTTTCTTCCTATTAAAATGGGAGTTCCTGAAGGTTCAATTCTTGGTCCCCCTTATTCAACATATTTACTAACTACCTGCACACCTCCTGCTCTCACTCTTCTCTTATACAATATGCTTACAACTCCACAGTCATCTCTACCTCTTATAATCTTGCTGACCTGCACACTGTAACTCAAAATTATTTCAACTCTGTCAAAAACAGGCTTACTAACAACAAACTTATTCTCAGTCCCAAAAAGAAACAAACTTCTATTCCTTCTGAAATTGCTCGCTCATCTTAAATCTGCTTTTTCTATCACATCTCGCCATCAATGTAGGAACACACATCAAACACCTTGGTGCCATCATTGATTGCCAACTCAAATTTGACCTGCATGTACATCAGGCCAGCAAGAAGACACACCAAACAATTGGGTCTGTTATACAGAAATAAAAATTCCTCACCAAAGACTCCAGACACTCTCTTGCTTATGTCTTCCTTCTTCCCTGTCTTTTTTATGTCTCACAAATCTTAAATAACCTGCAATCCTCCCTAAAAACTAAGCTATAAATCACTTATAACAAAGTAGCTAGATATGCAGCTATCCAGCCCTCTAATTCACATCACTGTCTCTCTCTCTCTCAAATGCTTAAACTGGCTAGAATTCCCACACTGGCTCCAACTGCCTCAACTATCACCATTCATTCCATCCTTAACAAGCCCAACTCCTGCCCAGGTATCTCTTCTCTCATCACTCCATATTCTCCTACTCAGACGCTCAGGATCTCTGACCAACTTCATCTGGAAATATACAAGCCCAAAAGATCAAAAGGCCAAAATCTATACAGCTACTCTCCTGCCTTATCCTGGAACAAACTACCCCTGTTCATTAGAACTACAGCCAATACTCCCAAATTCTAAAAAGCTCTAACAGATTACTTACTAAGCACCTGGACTTGTCACTGTAGAAACTTAATCTCTTTACTCTCATTCTTCTCTACAACTCAAACTCGCTCTCCCTTGTCTAAAAATGACTCAGGACAACTCTACTTGCTTGTAACTTCTCTCTCTCTTATGTCTCACTTACCTAGGTTTATCGGTTCATAAAGCTACTTAAATTCTTATACTACTTCACTCAACTATCTCTGTCCACATTGTACTAAACTCCCCTTCAAACACATTGTAACAAAGTGTACTGCTCTTTGGAATACTTGTTCTGCAAATGATTTCAAGTTTTGTTGTTAGATTAATGACTGTTTTAAATGCTCTGTATACTTTCAAAGAATATTTCTATTTGTATCTGCTATATGTACTGTTTGTGGTGCTTTTCTGCCGGACCTCTACTGAAAAAGGGCTTATGCTCAGACGGACATACGGGTCAACAAATGTCAAATAAATAATAAAGAAAATTTAAACTTGACCATTTTCTATAATGCTTTGTGGCTTATGTTTCCAGTGTTTTTCAGCTAATTCAGTATTATAATGTTTGCACAATCCCCAATGCAATAGTCGTGCCACATTGTTATGTCTTTCACTAAGCAGTCTTTCTGCAATTAGTAAATCATAACCAGCAACAAGATATGCAACTGTTTCCAATTCTGTTTTACAAAACCTACATTTGTCTGTTTCCCCACTTGGTCAATGGACTTTATAAACCAGCATGCACTTAGTCCACTACCTTATTTTTTATTTATTTATTTATTTATTTAACATTTGTTGACCGGGAAAGTCTGACTAGGTTCCACAGATCCTGTTTTCAGCGGAGACCCGGGGAGAAAATGCTCCAGAAACATGTCTTTAGAATGTGGGAGGAAACCAGAGTACCCAGAGGAAACCCACGTGAATGCAGAGAACATGCAAACTCCGCACAGAAGGCACCCCAGCCAAGAATCGAACCGGATAACCTCTTGCTGTGAGGCGACAGCATTAACCGCTGCACCACTGCACCGCCCATCTACCTTGGACCAGCAATATTAACTTGTTGTCTTTTGGTTTAAATTCATCTTTCCTTAATCATTCCCGTGTTTGATCCTGATCAATATGAGGTTGTTTCAAGAATTTATTATACTTGCAACTATATTTATGCATTTTCCACATTTCTTGCCTTCTCATCTAATCCTTCACTTTATATTCTTTCTTTTTTTTTTTTTTTGGCACATTCAGTTGTTGCCTGATTTTTATCTACTTCTGGTTTGGTCCCACTTGATGCCAATATGCTTCTGCTAAACTAAGAAGGGAAGTCATCTTAGACTTATTCTCCTCACGTTTCAAAACTTTCACTACATTTGGGTCTTGTGAGGTCAGCAGATATGTATGCAGTCCCATGATTGCAGAAGTATACATGTAATCAATTTCAAGGAGGGCCATACTTCCTTCAGAATGGGGAATATATAATCTTGGTAAGCACTGATTTTTATAAATCATTTGATGAGCATGAAGCATCCTTCTTGTTTTCATCACCAAACTATCCAACACCTTTGGGGCCAGTTAATCACTCCAAAAGTGTGGGTCAGGACAGGAAGAGCAAATTGGTGTATAACTTGGGCTTTGTTCCTAGATATTAATTCTGTTTTCAGTATTAATTTCAGTCTTCTAAAATATTTCTTACTAAGTTTTATTCACATTTGTTCATGTTTTTTGTTGATTTTTCATCAATTCCCAAATATTTATACACTCCCTCTTGTTCAAGTTTTTTTATATCACATTCCTGTCCAAACTGCTGTTTTCATGGTGATGCAGCTTTCCTGCTTTAAAGGTTGACTTTGTACATTTATCAAGACCAAATGACATTCTTATATCATCTGAAAAAGTTTTGGCCATTTGCAATTGTGCTTTCGGTTCCTCATCTGATGATCCATACAGTTTTATATCTACAAAAAGGGTGGGAGGTTGGCATAACGGTTAAGGTGTTTACCTTACAGACATAAGGTGCAGGGTTTGATTCTCATGCTGGGTAATTGGCTAGGCTTAAAATGGCCCACAAAGGTAGTTAGCCTAGTAATAATCTATGAACCTATTATTCATATTCTATAAGATGAGAAGTCTTTATATTTTGTTGTTTTCTGGGAGCCAAATTGTAGCCATGACCTAATCTGTTAAGCAGACAGCTTAATGGGTTAAGAGCAAAACTAAAGAGCAGTGGTGACCGAGAGTCACCCTGGAATATCTCCCTTTGAATTTTTATACATAGAATAATAATTTATCCTTTATCATGGCTTAACTGCAAAGTGATTTCCCACTGTTTATTGGTTGTTGTAATGTAATCAATGAGTGTAGGGTGTATCTTTAACCACTCTTTTATCCATGAATGTGGGATACTGTCAAATGCTTTTTTGTAGTCTATCTATGCCATACTTAGATTCTTCCCCCTTTTACAGTTCTCCATTATGACTTTATTTAACAGCAAATGAGCCTTTGTTCTATATGACTTTCTTTTATTACTCATTTGTTCTATTGCCATGATTGAGTTTTCTTCTAAATTACTATAAACTCTGTAGGCATCAATTCCAGTGTATAATTTGTAAGCCATTGGAAGGCAAGTTGTTGGACTATAGTTTTTACCAGCAGGTTTGCTCTTAAAAGTCTTCATGTAAAAATGTTAATACTTTTAGCCAGAAATTATGCACTGCATCTGGGCCTGGGGTTTTCCAGTTAGGAGCGTTTCTTAACTTTGGTTCAGTCTCTCTGGCCATTACTTCAACCCATTGCATATCCTGTACATTTGAACTTCGTATTCTTTCTTTTACTTCTATCCATTTAGTATCTTTGTCATGTTCCACAGGATCTTCATAGATATTTCTCCAAAATGTATCCACTTCTTTTTTTGGTAGTGTTTAAATTCCTTTTGCCTTGTTTCCCAATTCTCTATAAAACTTTTTGGGTCATCAATAAATTGCATATTTTGTACTTTTCCTTTATATTTATCTGCATAATGTCCAAGTTTTTCTGCCTGTAGCTGATATTTTTAGTTTATTATTTGTGATAGTGCATTACAGATCCTGATCTGTTCTGATACTGTGCATTGCTTTTATCATGTCTTTCTTTCTGAGTATTTTTGTTGATCTGTTCCCTCTTCTATACTCTTGTAACAGTGACATTTCTTGTCATAACTGCTTTATAGTTTTCTCTCTTCGATACTTTAGTGATGGTATTCAATTTCTTCCCTCCCTTTCCCTTACTACCCTGTGTTTTTGTGATAAGACTTTATCTGTTATTAATTTAGCTGCACAGTAATATATCTAATTTACTTCTGTTATATCACATGAATCTCTCTGGACAGTCCTAATTACTATGTTCATTTGTTTTATCAGACTTCTAACTTTTTGGATTATATTGACTTCTTGTAGTATATTTCTTTCATTGATCTTAATATGCCTGTCCATTTCTATTAAATCAAACAACTCTTCCCACATCTGTTTATTCTAAACTGAGGGCACATTCTTTGTTCTCCATTTCCTGCAGGCATTCTATAGAAAGTTCCGGAGCATCTTCCTGTGCCACATTCTCTTCAGTTTCATCCTGTGTCGTCCTTTGATTTTTCATATGTGAGCTCACTGGCCTATCACTTGACAACATTGACTGTGTCAGAGTTGCCACAGTTTCCTGTTCCTTCTCTTGCTGTGCAACTTCAACTCAACATTTGTACCGTTTTCCTATGAAAGACTCCAAAGTATCTTCCTATGGCAACTGATCAGATGTTTCTTGATACACTGGTTTCTCCTTAATTTGGAGATCCATTGCTCTGTTCTGCTGTGATGTTATCCAAATTATAATTTCTACACTAAATCTTTCACTTAGGTTCATAGGCTCATAGGTGGGTACTAGGCTATCTGCCCAAAGGCATTTATAAGCCTAGCCAGAATGTGTTGGCTTTCACTGCCCCCTTAGATTAGTTCCCTGTGCCTCTGTCCAGCAGAGCCAATGAAGTGATCCCTGAGGTAAACTTTCTGTTTCCCATCCACTCGTCAAGGTTTCTTTTGAAGAGTGTTACCGAGGAGCTCTGCCTAATGTAGATTGGGATCTTGTTCCAAAGCATGGGAAGTGTCTGGGACAGGAATCTATCCCTCCAGCATGTCCTATTTATTGTTCTGGTGAGGTTTAGATCCCTAGAGTGTGTGGCTCGAGGGGATAAGGTTTTCTTTAGGTGGAGCATGTCCATCAATTCTGGGTTGGACATGGCCTTGTATGTCAGGCAGAGGTCACCTCTGAGTAGGCAGTATGCAACCAAGTACAACTGGAGTTTCTTCAGTCAAGCTGCATAGGGCATCTGTCTGAGGCCATTGATCCTCTTGGTGAGGTACTTCTGTGGTCTTTCCAGCTGTTGCAGGTGTCTTGTAAGGTACATCCCAAATGGGGCATTGTACTCTAAGATGGGTCTGATGAGTGATGAGTATAGGGGCACAATGACCTCTTTTGATCTGGATGCAAACCCTTTTGTGATTAGGTGGGCCATGTAGAAGGATTTTCTAACCACTTTGGCAATGTGATTATCAAAGGTGAGATTACTATCTACTTGAACCCCCAGATCCCTTATTATGTCTTCCGCATTTAGGGGACTACCACCTATGTGGTAGTTTGTGGGTACTTTATTTTTTCCAAAGGGGATGACTATGCACTTTTTGGCATTTAGCTTGAGGCCATGATTTTGACACCAGGTATCCATCTCAGTGAGACACTTTTGGAGGATGTCTGTGTCAGCCAGAGAGTTAATTATAGCCCCTAGTTTGCAGTCGTCTGTGAACTTGGTCAGCCATAGTCCTCCTGTGCTTGCCTGTACCTCTGAGAAGTATATGCCAAACAGGAGGGGTCCTAGGACTGAGCCCTGAGGAACACCACTTGTAACAGGTTTAGAGACGAACCTAGCTCCCACAACTCTCACCATATGGGTTCTGTCCGTGATCCAGTTGGCAACCCATCTTGTGACGTAGGAGTTTATGTTTAGGCTGGTGAGCTTGTCTATAATCCCAGAATGGGGAATGCTGTCAAAGGCCTTAGCGAGGTCTAGGTAGGCTGTGTGTACCACCTTTCCCTCGTCTATAGCCTTGGTAACTGTCTCAAAGATGTCCACCAGGTTTAGGAGGCATGATCTGCCCTTAACAAAGCCAAACTGGGTAGGGTCCAGTGTTTGGAGGTTCCCAATGTCTCTGTTAATGAGTTCCATGATGATGCGCTCCATAGCCTTGCAGACCAAGCTAGTCAGGCTTATAGGGTGATAGTTCCTGGGGTCTGTTGTGGCTCCACCTTTGTGGAGCCGAATAACCGTTGCTGTGCACCACTCTATGGGTATATAGCCTGTGGAGAAGCTGAGTTTGAACAGTGTGTTTAGGTGAGGGGTTAGTTCATCTTTGAGCTCGTGTAGGACACAGCCTGGGACACTGTCTGGTCCCATTGATGCTGTGTTTTTGGCTTTGGAGAGGGCTGTTTTAACCTGAGTGTCTGTGATTTCAGGGACTCTACATTCTTCTGGTATGGTTATGGGCCCTTTTGGGGGTGAGAGGGGGGTGAAGTTTGCGCTGAACCTGTCTGCCAGGATGTTGGCAATATTGGTTGGTTCAGTGTATTTTGTGCCATTCTGCACTAACTCAGAGCAGATCTGAGCATTGCCACTTAGATTCTTGACATAGCTAATGAATGCCTTGTGGTTATCTTTGGATCACAGGTAATCCATAACCTCAGTTTCTATATTTTTAACTTCTCCATTACTAATCTTCTTTTCTACTTTTCCTCTTTGTTTTCTTATTTTTTTGTATTATAAAATGTTCCATGTCTCGGGGCCTTTGCCTGCATTTCTCTTCAAATATCTTTGGTGCTGCTGTTTTTGTATTGATTAGTTTTGCTTTCTTCTTTGCATAAATATTGCACCATATTAAATCTCTCTTTCTTTCCCATGTCCATATTTCTTCTTCAGATGTCTTCTTTTCCTCCTGTTTCTCCTTACTTTGGGGACTCATTGTTTCATCATGTTGTAATGTAACCTGTATTAGACATTCTACACTAAATCCTTTACTTTGCAAGTAATCCATAACTTCATCTTCTATTTTTTAACTTCTACTTTACTAATCTTCTGTTCTACATTCCCTCTTTGTGATATTGTTTTTTTTTTCCATATCTGGATGCCTTTGCCTGTATTTCTCTTCAGCTATCTTTGGGGCTGCCTTTTTTGTGTTGATTAGTTTAGCTTTCTTCTTTGCATAAACATTGCACCATATCAGATCTCTCTTTCTTTCTCATGTCCATATTTCTTTTTTATAACTTTCAAAAGTCTCTAGATTTTGTTCTTTATATTTTTACACTTCCTCAGTTGCTTCTTTTTCCAAACCACCCAAGGTTTCTTGGTCTATTTTGTTTTTCATAAATCGGTTGTATTAATGAACACAAATTTTTATTCGAAGTTTCTAACAGTTTTTCTTGTGGAAGTATGTTTCTTTCTTCTAATTTCTCTCTTAATCTTTTTGTATATCTGGTATCTGGAATTTCTGGAATTTTTGCATAATAGTAACAAGGCATAATTTCTTTCTTATCCTCAAAAGTCCACTCTGTCATCTTTATGGCTCTTTTTTGGCGTATCAGTTTTTGTGATTTTTGTGGACTGCTATATCCTTCTGCAACAGGGGGGCCATCCCCCCCCCACGGGCCCAGCCTAGCCCCATTGTAGGAATGTTTCCATGTCTTGAGGAGTCTCATCATCATCTTCTTTCGGCTGTTCCCATTAGGGGTCGCCACAGCAGATCATCTGTTTCCATTTCTTCCTGTCCTCTGCATCATGCTCTTTCACCCCAACCGCCTGCATGTCCTCTCTCACCACATCCATAAACCTCATCTTAGGCCTTCCTCTTTTCCTCTTACCTGGCAGCTCCATCCTTAGCATCCTTTTCCCAATATACCCAGCATCCCTCCTCAGCACATGTCCAAACCAACGCATTCTCGCATCTCTTCCTGCAGGTACTACAAAGGCTCAACCAGCCAGACAGAAAATGATGTCCTGAGGGAGATTAAGCGGTTTATTTTGAATATTTTTGCGTTTTAGCTCCACTCAAGTAACTTCAAATGATTCAATATGAAGAGTAAAGAACAATCTAACAAAAACTAAAAATATAATAATTAAAGTAATAAACAATTAATTTAAAAATAAAAATTAAAAGTGGAGTTTAATCGGTCAAAGTCAGTCAGCATAAAAATGGTACATGATTAAGAATCACCAAACTGTCATCATTGATTAAAAAAAACTAAAGCTTAGTACTGCAATAAAAAAATAAGATAAAACAATAGGAAACCTTTTTCTTAAATACATTTACACATCAAAAAAAAACCTGAAGTAATAATTGTATTTACTTCATATAAATAATGCACTTTCATGTCTAATCACCTTATTGGTTTTTTTAATATATTGCGATTGTTGTTCTGCCTTTTACTTAGGTAAAACTGATCGAAAATTTAAAGAGAGACTATACGAACATATTTATGCTATAAAAAAAAATAAGAAGGAAAATGCTTTAGCCAAGCACATTAATGCTAACCCAGGTCACAGCTTCCATTTTCAAGCTATTGATCAAATTCCTCCTGACATCAGGGGTGGCCCATTCCCTTTTATTGGAAGTCCGAGAGCTTGAATGACAACTAATTTTAGATGCGTTTACTTTGCCTGGCCTTAACAAAAATTGTAATATAGCCTGTCTCTTAAAACTTAGAAGCTCTCTGAGATAGTTTCCATTTAGCCATAATATATTAAACAAATTTATTAAACATATTATAAGAACTCTTTTTAATTCTTGCTACAACATATTTTATTTGTATTCTAGTTAACCAATATGGTGATTAGTACATGAAAGTGCATTATTTATGAAGTAAATACAAGCATTACTTAGCAGGTTTTTTCATTGATGTAAATGTATTTAGGAAAAAGGTTTCCTATTGTTTTTATCTTATTTTGTATTTATTGCAGTATTGCGTCTTAGTTTTAATATTCAATGACAATTTGGTCATTCTTAATCATGTGTTTATCATTTTTATGCTGATTGATAGAGTTCTGACTTAACTCCAACTTTTAATTTTTAACTAAGTGTTTTCTGACATAATTATGCCAATGTTAGTTTAAATTTGGCACCTTATTGAACTCTTGTCATATTCCTCTGAAGAAGTTACTTGAGTGGTTGTAACGAAAACGTATTGTGCTTTTCAAAATAAACCGTTTACGTTCAGCACATCATTTTCTGGCTGCCGTGTTTAGGTCTGAGCTTCCTTTTCTTTTGTCTCCAAACTATCCAACCTGAGCTGACCCTCTAATATACTGATTCCTAATCCTGTCCATCCTAGTCACACCCAGTGCAAATCTTAACATCTTTAACTCTGCCACATCCAGCTCTGACTCCTGCCTTTTCGACAATGCTACCGTCTCCAACCCATATAACATAGCTGGTCTCACTACCCTCTTGTAGACCTTCCCTTTCACTCTTATTGGTACCCGTCTGTCACAAATCACTCCTGACACTCTTCTCCACCCATTCTATCCTGCCTGTGCTCTCTTCTTCACCTCTCTTCCACACTCACCATTACTCTGAACTGTTGATCCCAAGTACTTAAACTCATCCACCTTTACCAACTCTACTCCATGCATCCTCACCATTCCTCTACCCTCCCTCTCATTTACACACATATATTCTGTTTTAGCCCTGCTGACCTTCATTCCTCTCCTCTCTAAAGCATATCTCCAACTCTCCAGGGTCTCCTCAACCTGGTCCCTACTCTCACTACATATCACAATGTCATCTGCAAACATCATAGTCCACGGGGCCTCCTGTCTAATCTCATCTGTCAACCTGTCCATCTCCACTGCAAATAAGAAAGGTTTCAGAGCTGATCCTTGATGTAATCCCACTTCCACCTTAAACGTATCTGTCACTCCCACCATAGTCCTCACCAATATCACACTACCCTTGTACATATCCTGTACCACTCTTACATACTTCTCTGCCACTCCTGACTTCCTCATACAATACCACAACTCCTCTCTAGGCACCCTGTCATATGCTTTCTCTAAGTCCACAAAGACACAATGCAACTCCTTCTGACCTTCTCTGTATTTCTCCAACAACACTGTCAGAGCAAATATTGCATATGTAGTGCTTTTTTCTGGCATGAAATCATACTGCTGATCACTAATCATCACTTCCCTTCTTAACCTAGCTTCCACTACTCTTTCCCATAACTTCAAGCTGTGACTGATCAATTTTGTCCCTCTGTAGTTACTGCAGCTCTGCACATCACCCTTATTCTTAAAGATAGGTACCAAAACACTTTTTCTCCACTCCTCAGGCATCCCCTGACTTTCCAAAATTTCATTAAACAATCTAGTTAAAAATTCCACTGCCATTTCTCCTAAGCACCTCCATGCTTCCACTGGTATGTCATCTGGGCCAACAGCCTTTCCATTCTTCATCCTCTTCATAGCTGTCCTTACTTCCTCCTTGCTAATCTGCTTCACTTCCTGATTCACTATCCCCACATCATCCAACCTTCTCTCTCTCTCATTCTCTTCATTCATCAGCCCTTCAAAGTACTCTTTCCATCTACTCAACACACTCTCCTCACTTGTGAGTGCGTTTCCCTCACTGTCCTTTATCACCCTTACCTGCTGCACATCTTTCCCAGCTCTGTCCCTCTGTCTAGCCAATCGGTACAGGTCCTTTTCTCCCTCTTTAGTGTCCAATCTCTCATACAACTCTCCATACACCTTATCCTTAACCTTCGCCACCTCTCTCTTTGCCATTTACCTCATCTCCTTATACTCATGTCTACTTTCATCTCTTTGACAATCCCACTTCTTCTTTGCCAGCCTCTTCCTCTGTATACTCTCCTGTACTTCCTCATTCCACCACCATGACTGCTTGTCCTACTTCCTCTGTCCAGATGTCACACCAAGCACCTTCCTAGCAGTCTCCCTTACTAGCTCTGCTGTAGTTACCCAGCTATTCGGTAACTCTTCATTTCCTCCCAGTGCCTGTCTTAACTCTTCCCTGAACTCCACCTCACAATCACCCTTTTTTAACTTCCACCATTTAATCCTTGGCACTGCTTTCACACTTCTCCTCTGCTTCTTGATCACCAACATCATCCTGCAGACCACCATTCTATGCTGCTTAACTATACTTTCCCCAGTCACCACTTTACAGTCTCCAATCTCCTTCAGACTGGCCCTCCTACATAGGATGTAATCCACCTGTGTGCATCTTCCTCCACTCTTGTATGTCACCCTATGCTCCTCCCTCTTCTTAAAATATGTATTCACCACAGCCATGTCTATCCTTTTCGCAAAATCCACAATAATCTGGTCTTCTGCATTCCTCTCCTTAACACCATACCTACCCATCACTTCCTCATCCCCTCTGTTCACTTCACCAACATGCCCATTGAAGTCCACTCCAATCACTAGTCTCTCACCCTTGGGTACACTCACCACCACTTCATCCAACTCTCTCCAAAATTTTTCTTTCTCATCCATCGCACACCCAACTTGTGGAGCATATGCACTAACAACATTCATCATTACACCATCAGTTTCAAGTTTCATAAACATCACTCTATCAAACACTCTCTTCACCTCCAAAACACTCTTGGCATACTGTTCTGTTAGGATAACCCCTAACCCATTTCTTCTGCCATCCACACCATGATAGAACAATTTGAACCCATACTGTTCTGTTAGGATAACCCCTAACCCATTTCTTCTGCCATCCACACCATGATAGAACAATTTGAACCCGCCTCCTATACACTTGGCCTTACTTCCCTTCCATCTGGTCTCTTGCATGCACAATATATCAACATTCCTTCTCTCCATCATATCAGATAGCTCTCTCCCTATACCAGTCATACTGCCAACATTCAAAGTTCCTACCCTCAGTACTACACTCCTAACCTTCCTCCTCTCTTCCTGCCTTCGGGCATGCCTTCCCCCTCCTCTTCTTCTTCGGCCAACAGTACCCCAATTTCCGCCAGCACCCTGTTGGCTAACAGTACTGGTGACGGTCATTGTTAACCCGGGCCTCGACCAATCTGGTATGTAATTATGAAAAGTTCTCCACATCAGTAATTTTTGGCAGAGGTTTTATGCCGGATGCCCTTCCTGACGCAACCCTCCCCATTTATCCGGGCTTGGGACCGGCACAAAGAAATGCACTGGCTTGTGCATCCCCAGTGGCTGGGTTGTCTTGAGGAGTCTACACTGTCATTTTTTCCAGTCCTGGCACAAGTGGACCTTCCAGGATTGGACACTTTTTTTATCCTGGGTCTTGTGCACCCAGCTATCTTTTTTATTTTTAACCTACTTATGTCCATGATATATACTATATTAAATACATTCTACATATCAGTGTCATCTTGGTGATATTTTGAGAAAAACAGGTTCTACCTTGTGAAGGTACTCACCAAGACTTGAGGATGAATTCAGTTCCAGCAATACTTGTATTGAGTGTGGTTTCCTTCTCTTCCTGACTGGTTATGCCAGTACTGAGTTGAGAGAGCTTAGCCTCCAATTTGGCTATATGGTTGCATCTCTCACATGTGTTGGAATTTGTTGGGAGGAGGAGAGGGTTGTCTGTGTACATGAGGCAGTTGTAACATTGCCTCAAGATTCCCAGATTCACCAGCTGGACCGGAGAGGAGATTGACAACTGACCTTTGGACATGCTAGAATAGTATTGGGAATTCCTTTATAATTGAAAAAAAGGGCCAATGGGGAACAAGGTACTCAAGGGGAGTTTGTGAGGGTGTAGTGCTTTTAATTTTTTTAGTACTGACTTATATAATTGCTTTAGTGAGCAAGTGCCAGCTAACTTAAATGCAATGTGTTACAGGTAACTTAAATGCAAAAATGACAAACAGTAACTTTCTTTAAAGTGAAACAAGGAAATAAGTACAGTAAGCAATGCAGATATCACTAGGGATCCACAGAAGTGCTGAAAAGCCGCGTTTTAGGTGGAATTAGCTTTTCAGGAAAATAACAAGCAAACAAACAACAAGCATACAAACAAAGCTAGATTCAGCAGGCCTGGATCTAGTCTATGCTACAGCAAACAAGGTGTACCAATTACAGTAAGAAGCAGTTCAAATATGCAGGCACTATAAGCCTTTAACCAGAAATTCCCAGCTCAAAAGGGCAGAGTCCAGCCTCTCCTCCCACAAGAGTGCAGACCACATACCCTCTTAATGTAAAATAACTGGCCTAAAGCCCAAGTGCTTAAACCAGAACTAATACACTTTTAGAATAACAGACACTGAGCCCTCAATCAGCAGTTCCCAACTTAGAAGGATGTAAGCTACCTGTCCTGCCACCACAGTGCAGGCCACAAACCTTCCTAATGTAAAACAACTGGTCCGAAGTCTCACATAGACCTACCATGACAGCATAGACCTACCACGACAGCAAACCAAACACATAAATACACAAAAACATACTCGGAGGCTCTAAATAAAAATCTGCCTAAGCAGCAGAGACCCACAAAGCAGACACCCAAGCAACGCTACCCCAAAACAAAACACATGCAACACATAGATCACAAAGCCAGTGTGCTGAACAGTCACAGCCCTTAAGGCTAAGCAACACACCTGATACACTTGTAATAGGTGACTCTATCGTCAGGCACACTGACGTCCCGCTTACCAGGCTGAACAAGGATTAGGTCACGGTGAGCTGCCTGTCGGGCGCTAGGATCCGCCACATAACACAAGCACTCAGGTCACTCCAAGGCAAGTACAAATATGACTCAGTCATTGTCTATGCTGGTGTGAATGACCTGAGACGTACCTCCTTGGACTACATGAAAAGAGGCACAGAGGAGCTCTCTGAGCATGTAGCCCAGGCCGTATGACCCTGACCTTGAGTAGCATCTTACCCTCACCAAGAATGATGCCACAATATGAAGACAAGATGATCAATTTCAATAATTGGCTTAAGTACTGGTGTCATTCAAAGGGGATCCAATGCCTGTCAGCCTGGGATGACATGCACGACAAGCCACGATGCTTCGCTAGGGACGGCTTGCACCTGCCACCCCTGGGCTTTCAGATATTGGCAAAGGCTCTTGCTACCCCCATAGTGGCTTTTTAGGCAAGGCTCAAAAGACAAACCCACCTCCATAGGTATCACAAGGGATAAGAAACTAAGAGTAATGCTACTCAACGCCAGAAGTCTAAACCTCAAGATGCATGCACTCAAAACTCTCCTTAGCATGGAGAACATCGATATCTGTGCAGTAACAGAAACCTGGTTCAAGGCTCCCGAGAGCACCCCAGCACTACCAGGTTATACCTCATACCATGCTTTTCGGCCCCAAAACTTGGACCGAACCACAAAAGGAGGGGGAGTATCAGTATTCGTCAAAGATACCCACACCTCCAGGTTGGTGGCACAGCACAAAGCATCAAAGACTATCCATGTGCAACTAAGAGTGGGTAAAACTGCCTTCCAGTTTATAGCCTGCTACAGACCACCCTCCCAAACCCAGGAACCCCACTCGGCCTTCCTGAAAACACTGGAAAATATGAAGGTCTCTCAAACGCCATTATATTGGGCGACTTCAACTACCCAAACATAGACTGGGAGCATTACTCTAGCTCCAACACCCTAGCCCAAAGGTTCCTAGAATTTATAAACTCAAATGCTATGGAACAACTTGTTACCACTCCCACAAGAGGGGAAACATACTGGACCTGATCATCACCAACATGGGGACTCTATGCTCCAGACCAGAAGTGTATCCCTCACTGGTAAGATCAGACCATAAACTAATCTCACTGGATATTCACATCCCGACCCCACCCCATGCCCAGAAAACCACAGTGAAAACTTCTCTAAAGCAAATTTCACACTCCTCAAAACCGAGGTGGAATCCTTCAAAGCCCCCGGGCCTGTGGAAAATACAGCCCAGACCACAGAATCCTTTATAAACGCATTCTATGAACACCTTCAGGAATGCATGGATCATGCAATCCCAAATAAAACCAAGACCCAATCCTCCAAAGGCAGACGTCCTGTCTGGTGGACCCCAGCCATAAACAAACTATACAATAGAAGGAGGAAGCTACTACATGATAGAGCAAAATCCCAAAAAGGGAAGGCATCTCTGATCAGTACTAGCAAAAACTACGGAACTCATAAAATCGTCTAAGGCCAGCTTTGAGAGAAAAATTACACAGGATACTAAGGATAATCACAAGGCTTTCTTTAGTTATGTTAGGAACCTGGGTGGGAATTCCCAGATATGCTCAGAATTAGTCCAAAATGACAAAAATACACGAACCCACAGACATTGCCAACATCCTAGCTGACAAGTTCAGCACAAACTTCTCCCCTCCCACCAAAGGGCAAATATCTATCCCAGCAGAGTGCTGCCCCTGACATCTCAGATGCTCAGGTAAGAGCCGCCCTCTCCAAAGCAAAAAACACAGCATCAATGGGACCAGACTGTGTCCTGGGCTGCATCCTACATGAACTCCAAGAAGAGCTAAACCCAAACATAAAACTACTGTTCAATCTCAGCCTTACTACAGGATATGTACCCAAAGAGTGACATACAGCAACAGTGGTCCCTCTCCACAAAGGTGGTGCCTCAACGGATCCTGGAAACTATTGCCCCATAAGCCTGACTAGCTTGGTCTGCAAAGCTATGGAAAGGATCATCATGGACCTCATAAATAAAGATATTGGGGACCTACAGACACTGGATCCTACCCAGTTCGGCTTTGTTAAGGGCAGATCCTGCCTCTTAAACCTGGTTGATTTCTTTGAAACAGTCACCAAGGCCATTGACAAGGGAAGGTGGTCCACACAGCCTACCTGGACCTCGCAAAGCCTTCGATACAATACCCCACTCGGGCATTATAGATAAGCTCACCAGCTTAAATATAAACCCCTATGTCACTAGATGGGTTGCAAACTGGCTCAAGGACAGAACCCACATGGTTAGAATTGCTGGAACCATGTCAGACTCCAAACCAGTTACAAGTGGCATCCCACAAGGCTCAGTCCTGGGACCTCTCTTGTTCGGTATATATTTCTCGGAGGTACAGGCCAACACAGAAGGACTGTGGCTGACCAAGTTCACAGATGACTGCAAACTGGGCGCCATAATCGACTCTCCAGCCAACACAAGCATCCTCCAAAAGGGCCTCATAGAAACAGACAACTGGTGCCAGAGCCATGGCCTCAAGCTAAACGCCAAAAAGTGTATAGTCATCCCCTTTGGCAAAAACAAAGTGCCCACAAATTACCACATAGGTGGTAATCCATTAAGTACAGAAAAAGTAATTAGGGACCTGGGGACCCAAGTTGATAGCAATCTCTCATTTGACAACCACGTGGCCAAAGTGGTTAGAAAAACATTTTATATAGCCCACCTAATCATGAAGGGATTCACATCTAGATCAGGGGAGGTCATTGTGCCTCTTTACTCATCCCTCATCAGGCCCATAATTGAGTATAATGCCCTTTTGGGATGTACCTTACCAGACACCTGCAGCAACTGGAAAGACCCCAAAAGTACCTCACCAAGAGGATCAAAGGCCTCAAACAGATGCCATATGCTGCCTGGTTAAAGAAACTCCAGCTCTACTCAGTGGCATACTGCCTGCTCAGAGGTGATCTGTGCCTGACGTATAAAGCAATGTCCAACCCGGAATTAATGGACATGCTGCACCTCGGAAAATCCAAATCCCATTGAGCCACATGCTCGAGAGACTTGAACCTCAGCACTGAAATAAATAGGACATGCTGGAGGGGCAGATTCATAACCCAGAGGCTCCCTTCACTCTGGAATAAAATCCCAGTCCAGGTTAGGCAGAGTCCCTCATTGACTCTCGTCAAGAGGAATCTTGATAAGTGGATGGGATATTGTAGGTTTACCCCGGGTATCACTTCTGTATCACTGTTAGGCAGAGGCACAGTATACTAACCTCGAAAAAGGGCATAGCAAAATTCATTTAAAATGGGTGGTGAAAGCCAAACACACTCTGGCTAGGCTTATAAATGCCCTAGGACAGATAGCCTAGTATGAACCTATGAACCTATGAACCTATGAACCTAATTTCCTTTGCTTGCTCACTTATCATCTCTCTTTCAGACCCCTATGTAGTTATAATCTCCAGAACAGGTTTTCTGATGACCCTCTACTAATCTTGTCTCTAAATGCCTAATAAACAAAGAAGGTTTCCTCTTAAACATCTGTATGAGACACTGTACACATTACAGATTTTTCAATCACTCATAATAGCTTAAACATTCACATGCATAGATGCCTTTGTATATTTGCTATACTCTCTCAAATTTACTCATGCTAGTTTTCTTATATTCTAGTTTGGGTCTAATGTAACTAACAGACAATGATTTCATAATTTCTGATTTTTTTTAGATTTTATATATCTTTTTATAGAGCCTATAGAGCCTATAGTTTTTTAACTATCATTAGACAATTGGTTGATATTGTGACATCCCCACTCTGGGCCAGTAATCAAAGATCCCAAATCCTCACCACTGATACTGGAGAGAGACAATCCCTTGGAATCCAAATTGATACACTCAGTATTTCCAGATACAGACCTCTCTGTATCAAACACAATTTCCTTTAAGAGTCCCCAGGGAACATGCTCAGTCTGGGGGCTGGTTCCTCTATATATCTGTCCAGACCACCAGTAAGACTTCCCAGTGGCACATCTCAGAGTTGTATCCTTACCTGGGGTTCCAAGCTAAGTCTTTCACACCCTGTCTGTGAAAGCAGTGCTTTGTGTCCCTGCTCCAAGCAGTTGACACACACACACACACACACACACACACACACACACACACACACACACACACACACACACACACACACACACACACACACACACACACACACACACACACACACACACACACTATTTGTGATTTGATTTACACACACACACACACACACACACACACACACACACACACACACACACACACACACACACACACACACACACACACACATACACACACCTGGCAAAGGCTGGCACAGATTCACCTGCTATGCCACCTTCTGCCCAGACTATAAGGTAGTTATCACTGCCACCAGAACCCCTGCCAGCTACATTAAGGATCTTACAAAGGTACCCAATTATACTGAGTAAAATTAATATTAATACAAATGGTAATGGTGACTAAACAGCAAGGCTTTCAGGAGTGGCCAGAGTTACCACCAAATAAATATGTGCAAATACTCTCAAATCTTTTTCTAAAAGGACCAGCCACAGTAAGAAGTTTAAGTATATTTAATAATAAATAATAAAAGAACATGAAAATGCTAAATATCTATTTACAGTAAACACCAGAGTTTCGGTCACAGTGAATATTAAAAGTAACACTGATGGAAAGTTTCACACAGTTATAGAAAAATGGTATTTAGCTATTCTCACTATCTATGCCAGACTGACTAAAAGTATTACTGTTTCTAGTTACTGAATAGAGCAAGACAAGATGGGTGTTGTCAGATCCAAGAGAGAATACAGAATGCTGCTGAGACTTCAGTCCCCTCTAATATTAAAACATTATTTCTGCACAGAATGACATCACATACATCTGGTTATCTCACTATTCCCCATCACTAGAAGCTACCAGGGTTTATCACCTATGTGCTACAATACACATAGATAGAGCTTTGCTCAGATGTGGTGCAGCTGCTGGAAGTCATAAAAACATAAAACCATTTCATTCTTCCTATAGGAGCTACCAACTATTCTATAACCCAGACATTGCACCTCTGGCTCCATTCAGACCTGTGGGATAACATCTTTATGGCTTAACCCATAAAATAATTTAATTTCAAGAATATTTTGAAAAGTCTGGTAGATTAACCTCTCCACTTCCAGTATATGTGTTACAATGTATACATTTAAAGAGTTGCAATAATGCATGTACATTTCTTTTCCTTCCAGCAGGGCACACGTTGATACATTTGAATACAAGCAAACCTCATAAATACATTTTCAGCACAAGCATCTGTACAAATCAGTTTGATATACAAATGGCATATAACTGTTTACAAACTTCCAGCTAGCTGTGCTGGCATATGTTACAAATCTACTGCCCTCTTTCTCCTGGCATGGCTTGTAGTACCTCCTATCATTATATATATGATCAGAAGAACACAAGGCAGGATATACCCATATACTCAGGTCCTTAAATAAATCAATAGTTCCAATTACTTTGTTCTGTATTAAATATTTATCTTTTAGTCTGTGGCTTTCAAATCTCATATGGTTAGTTTTTGATGTATTTATCAGCATACTGTTCCCCTGAGACCAGATGGTCAACTTAGTCAACTTCTTTTGCAGCCATGTTCTATCTGTAACAGATGCCATTGGCTGGGGGGGGGCTTGCCACAATATCAATTTACTTAAAAAAGAAAGAAAAGCTTCCTACATTACTTTTTTATCTACTACTTTATGAATACAGATGCATGTATTACTTTCTTTACCTACTACTTTAGTATTACAGACATATGCATGCACAGGAGGAGCTTTTGATGAATGCATTATACAGATACAAGCTTTGGAACTTTGTTTTCAGTAGCATAAATTCCAGGCATGAGCTTGTATGTGTGTGTGTGTGTGTGTGTGTGTGTGTGTGTGTGTGTGTGTGTGTGTGTGTGTGTGTGTGTGTATGTGTGCGTGTGTGTGTGTGTGTGTGTGTGTGTGTGTGTGTGCGTGTGTGTGTGTGTGTGTGTGTGTGTGTGTGTGTGTGTGTGTGTGTGTGTGTGTGTGTCTGTCTGTAATTCCCTAGTTAGAGGTTAACTTGCTCAGGCTCAAACCCTCTGCCTTGGTTACAAGAAACAACAGCCTTAATCCTCTACAACAACTGCAAGACCATATAGCTACAATTAGTCATTAAAGTTTGTTGGAATGTTCTAACATGGATATTTTTGTCATATATTGATTCACACATTTTGTGTCACTGCTTAATGGAAAAAAATATATGCAAAATTACAAACTTAAAATGCACCTTAACAAATATTGCCATATTTAACAAGAAATACATTAAATCAGGAAGGTGAATCAAATAACACATGCATTTAGGCAGGGGGCCCAAGGTTTGAAAACAACCCAGGGACCAAGGTACATATATTTTCAATGAATGTCAGTGTCTATGCATTTTCAATCAATGTCAGATTCCTGGGAAGAGAACTTACTATTGTTCATGCTAAGTCTGTTTTCAATAAGCATCTGTTTTGTTTAGCAAATGACCATCAGTGTTTATGCTATAAAACCTGAAAACAGTGTTAGTAGTGCAACAGGTAGCATACTTGCTTTTGCGCAAAAGACTGCAGGTTCTACTCTCACACCATGTAGATGGATGGCTGACACTGCAGTGCTCTTTAAGGGGGTTGCCAAACTCCTGAGTGTGTCATCCTTTGGATGATATGTTAAACTGAGGCACCATCTGTCTGTGTTGATGACAGGTGCTGTGAGATCCTTTACATTGACCTCAGCTATTGAAAAGAGTAGGGTGAAGTTCTTTGATGCTTCAGCTAAATATGACTTAGCAGTATAAAACCACCACGGGACCCCACTGAAAAGAGGCTATTAGCCTAGTGGGACTAATCTGGTCAACAAAGAATAAATAAATTAAATGTTTTAAATTAAATCCACATCTTTGTCTTCATTTCAAAAGTAAAGAAAATAATATGCATGCTGTCAGTTTTGGACAATGTTCATGGTAGTTTAGGATGGCTATGGAAAGGAGGACCAGATTCATTAGCCTGTCTAGTGCCCCAGTTGACCATGATCTGGCTCTGATGATACTTACTGTGAAGGCTGCTAGCCGAGCCAGCTAGGATTTTGTAAATATTTCTGTCATTTGTGAATAGTAATATGATTAATTTGCTTGCCTTACAAATGTAAGAAAACTATATGTTCTGTACTGAGATTCAATAATGTAACCACAGTGCACCCTGCTGGAAAAGAGCAGAAATGTGTATAAACTACATGCCTACACAAATGTATGTGTTGATGGTAAAGGCTGGAATATACAGAGCTAACTTGCAAACTCTAAGAAAATAAGTAAAGAGTTTAATGATGTGTTATTAAGTTAGTATATCTCAGCTAAGAGACAGGATGTCTAATGCTAGGGGTTTCTTTCTATTGTCTTGAGACAGAGATAATTACTAGGTTTCACATGTAAAGTGTTTTTCTATTGCTCTATGGCTTACTAACAGCTGTACATCTGAGAGATAAGTATTTTTCACAGACACATGCCCACAATTCCTATTTTTTCGATGTAGTTTGCTCCTTCCCTTTTCTAAAGATCCCAGTTCCAGTTGTTTTATCTCAGTTACTATATTCATTACTTCTAGTAAAGTTGGTCTAGACTTTGATTTCCATTTTCTAGTAATTGCTTTTTTTGGCAGTCACCATAATTAGACTCAGCAAGGCTTTACTATGTCTAGGCAATTCCAATTCTGTGGCATAATTCAAAAAATCATCTCCCCAGTCAGTCCAATCCACCCACCCAGCATCTCCGACAGAGCAGCCTGGAGACAATCCCAAAAGTTTGCCAGCTCATCACACCTCCAAAAAATATGTTCCCAGCTACCTCTTTCTTGCCCGTATTTCCTATCCAACAGAGGGGAAATTCTTTGGAGTCTACTTGGGGTAAAAAATACCTATGTAAACATTTCCAGGCAAAGATCCTAAATCTTCTAGACTTTGCTGCATATTCAGGAGATATACATATATCCCCCATTGTCTCTTTGTGAATTGCTTATCTAACCTCTCTTCCAAATCCTTTCTAAGCTCCTCTGATTGATTCTTGTAATTATCATGCAGTATTTTATATGCTTTACTAATTATTCCTTTTTTATTGGCAACTTCTGTTCTACATTCTATTAAAAACTGTACCAGTGCTGGTCTTTCATTTAGGTGCTTCCTATTTCTTTCCCTTTGCCTACACTCTGATATCAATCCTTGATAGGGAAGGCTATCTCTAACCTGCAGTCCAAATAGATTTTTGGCCTTTGCCACTTTCTATTACCTTTCCCGTTCTAGTTATTTGTTCTCAATACCTTGGTTCCTTTGCCAATTTTCTCCAATAAATTCCAGCATATTATTTGTATCCCTGGCCACAGTCAACCCTATCGGCAAAATCTCTTTTCACCATTCTCGTACTGGTTTGGTTCTTAGAATACTCCCTGCTACTTTATGGATATAATACACAGTATGATTTTGGTTGTTCTCCTTAAGAGTCTGCATCCAAAATCCCAATCTCTCCTTATTTCTTGAGCTTCCTCCCTGCGTCATCATCATCCCTTTCCACCTTGAATTATAGTTTTCTGCCTGTGCTATGTATAAGAGCTTTAACTGTGTTGCTCTAAAATACTCCCTCAAATTAGGTAATCCTAGTCCACCTTGTTCTATTGGTAGAATCAGCTTATCCCACTTGACCCTTGCTGTCTTCCCTTCCCAGATGAAATCCTTCAACTGTTTTTTAATTGCTGTCCATAATTTCTCCTCCGGTTGATAAAAGTATGCCTGACCTGTGCATAAGACTAAAGGGGCTATCTTAGTATCCATATCCATAAAACAAAACTTCCAGTTGCTCAATTTTTGTATTATCTTTTGTTTAGTCTCTTCCCACATATCCTTAGCTTCCACCACAGAGTAATTTCTAATCCATACTCCTAAATATTTCATTTTATCATGTCCCCATTAATATGGATATTGTTGGACTGATTAATAGTGGGTGGGTACATAGTTTACCGCTACTGCCTTTGTTTTACCTTCATTAATTTTGTATCCTGAGAAGATTTGAAACTGTCTTAAAATGTTCCACAACACTGTAATATCCCTTTCTGGTTTTATCATGTATATCATCTGCAAATAGGGCCAAATTTTCCTGACTAGCATACCAATTATATCCTTGAATTTCTGAGTCCCTTTCTTTGCCAGTGGTTCTAAATATAATGCAAACAAAGGAGAAAGGGGACAATCCTGCCTGGATCCTCTACTCAAGCAGAAATTACCAGAGAGGACCCCACCCACATTAATTTGCACCTCCAAGCCCTCATATATTATTCTAATCAGCCTTATAATTGTATCAGGGAAAGCAAATGCTTCCATTGCCCTGCTCATGAAGTCCCAGGCTACTCTGTCAAATGCTTTTTCTGCATCAAGACCCACCAATAAAAGTGGTACTTTCTTACTTTCTGCTTCCCTCTGGGGCAATGTTTTGTTAATATTGCTAAATGTTTGCCTCCCCTCTACAAAGCTACGCTGATCCATATCTATCAATTTTGGTATCACTTTTGCCATTCCCTTAGCCACTGTAGACACAAACACTTTATAATCATGGTTTAGTAATGAAATGGGCATGTATGAAGCTGGATCTGATGGATCTTTACCCTCTTTATGTATTATCATTACCACCACCTTCTTCAAGGATGCTAGAACTTTTCCTCCTCTTATAACACTGTTAAACAAAACCTTCCAGATCTTTATCATGTTTCCCTCCTAACTTCCAAACTTCCACAGGAATACCATCTATTCCTGGGGACTTACCTGTAGAGTGGTTATACATAGCCATTTTTATCTCATCCCTTCCTATCCTAACTGTTAGTAACTGAGCCTCATCTACCTCAAACTTTTACCATATTTAGTTTTTCCATAAACATTTCCATTTGTACCTTTTCTTGATTTCCATATTTCTCTGCTTTATACAAATTTTCATAAAATTTCTGGAATATTTCTAATATTTGTACAGGGTCTCTTGTTATCTTTCTTGTTATAGGCTCCCTAAGCTTGATGACTGCTTTTTGTTGCCTGAGTTGTTGTGCTAAAAGTTTTTGTGCTCTAGAATTATCAAAAAACAGTTGCTTAACAGCAGTCTTTCTATACTCATGCATATTATCGAGGTAAGCCCTTATTTTCTGTTTAGCATTCTGCATTTGCTCCT
Organism: Protopterus annectens; assembly: GCF_019279795.1. NCBI lineage: Eukaryota > Metazoa > Chordata > Ceratodontiformes > Protopteridae > Protopterus > Protopterus annectens. The sequence continues at coordinate 715,676,843 of NC_056725.1, read as the reverse complement.
TTTCTTGTTCTGAGAGATTTCCCCTATTTTGCAATACTTTAACATTTGAATATCCCTCTAAATAATTCTTGTTACTGTTTAGCCATATCTCCCTTTCTTTTATTTCCAACCTAGTTTTAAACTCCACTAATTTTATCCCACTCCTTAGCTATGTTTTCAGAAGACAAATCTCCTGAATTAATTCCACAACCCATTCCTTACATTCCTCTCTTTTCAGCCTGTAGGTGGGGAAGTGCCAGTGTCTCATTTTTATTTCATTACCCTGTGTTTTTATTTTAGTTATTATTGGTGCATGATCTGAAATAGTTATTGGGTGCATTTCATGGCCTTCAATTAAATGCACATGTTCCTGTGAGATATAAAATCTATCTAGCCTAGCCCAGTTTTTTGTAGCTCGGTGAGTAATATGTAAATTCACTCTGAACTCCTAGCACTGAATTCACATTATCCATGCCAAACATTTTCATAAATTTCTTTGAAAATCTACCCTCCCTTGTTATATTATCCCTCCTAAGCCCCCCAGACACATATTCACTGTTGCAAACCAACTTCCAGTCTCCACTTATAAGTAATATCCCTTGCTGAAAGCTGATTATTTCTTCCAAAATTTTCTTAAGCTCCATTATATCAGTTTTAGGGGGGATGTAAATGCATGCCAGTCTAATCCTCTTCCCTATCGAGTAGCCACTTAGTACTTTTTTCCCCTCGTCTATCACTAGTGGAGCTCCTCTTGCAATTAAAATAAGTACTCCTCTTTTCCTTTCCCCCAAATATTCTGCTGAATAACCATTCTGAAAACCTTTCTTTATCAAATTCACACGTTCAGTTCATGCCAGGTGTGTCTCCTGTAGCTCTACATTTTTAATATAGTTCACTACTCTTTCTTTTTATCTGTAAGACCATTTAGATTGAAAGACATCACAGAAAGCATCATTTTCCTATATAGTTATTTTATATATATATATATATATATATATATATATATATACGCACACACACACACACACACACACACACACACACACACACACATGCGTGTGTATGTGGAATCCATACTCTTTATTGAATGGCTGTTTCACCGAACGTAAAATGGTCGAGCACACTTTTGCGATGGTACTTTTTACTGAAAAAGCATTTTCACAAAAGTGTGCTTAAATAATGATGAAAATGTTGGGAGATGCCTGTTGTTGAGATCGAAGAACAGTGGACATAAGGGAATATTTCCTTTTCCCCACTGTAGTTTGATCTCAGAGTGAGAATATTAGAGTAGGGGGATGTGGGGCACATCCCCCCACATGGGGAGTGCAGGGGGGCTTGGCCCCCTGCATAAATGTGAGTACTGTGTTTGTTTTGTTTTATAGTTTTTTTGACAGCCTTTAGCAAAAGTGCTTTTTCGGTGAAAAGCACTTTAGCTAAAGTGCGTTCAACCGATGTGGTTTCAGTTGTTTGGGCTTTCGCTCAACAGTACGAGATCCATATACACACACACACACACACACATATATATATATATATATATATATATATATATATATATATATATATATATATAGAGAGAGAGAGAGATATTGAACATACATAAAATGTACTGTGTAGATATTATAATATACAATAGTTGTTCTTTAAGGAAGAAAACTTAGGAAAGAAATGTAAGTCAGAAAACTTTTGAAAATACATGGTTTGGTTTCATCCACCAGTCATTTATTAATGTAATAATTTTTTAAGATGCTCCTTATTTTCAAAAATGACTGCTGCACGTACAAGATGGCTGACCATGTTGAGCTGCCAAACCCTAGGCAAAGTGGGAGAGAGGAGTAAAGTAGAACTTGAATGACCAGCACAGAAGTTGCTGAATGCTGCAGAGTTCAAACATTTGACTTCATGATTTAGACAGCATCTTTCTTTCTTTTTGTTTTTAAGAACATTTTATTTACAATATATACACAGGAAAAAAATCAGTATTACATATTGTTATATAATCATGTGAATCCATTGAATCATCAAGGTAATCTTATACAATTACCACATTAAGAATCTTGGTATATCAATAACATTTGAAGGTTATCCCAACCACTAAAATTTTAAGTATGATGTATAGATCTTATTCTGATCACATCCTTTTCAGTTTTACATAGTATTGCTGTTACATCTAAGAATTCTTTGAATGTAGGAACTGAGTTAAATTTTTAATTTTTTGTAAATACTTTTCTAGCAACTGTCAAGAGAGCCTAAATCATTTTTTGCTCTTTGGCTTTTACAGATAGAGGCAGTGGAACATTCATTAGTATTACTGATCTAGTTAAAGAACAATTATCAGACCATAACCCCTTAAAAACATACTTATCTCTTCCCAATATACATATAATTTTTCATAGTCCATAAACGTGTATCCAATCAGCTTTTACATCTTTACTACATGTCTAACAAACTGAAGAAGTCATTTTACAGATTTTATAGGGAGTAAAAACATTCTGTGTTTATATTTCCACATAAAAACTTTCCAGTATAAATTTAAAGGAATTTGACTAACTGATTTAAGTAAAATGTTTTATTCTTACCATCTATTGAGTCACTCAATCCACTACTATCTAAAATTTTCTGAATTTTGCATCAAAAATATAGGGGAATAGTGTTCTGTTCTTCTTCGCAAACATTATCCACAAATTAATTTAATTTCATACCGACGGAAAATACTGACAGGTTATCAGAGTCATCCAACTTATATTTTTTCATTAAATATTCTAGAGACTTAGCTTTTCCCGTTTCAAAGAAATCAGATCATAATACTAATCCATTCCTTTTCAGTAAATTAATTTTAGCATTATTCTGAGTTTTCATAACTCCAGAGGTACTGTATATGCAATGGAAAATCACATTTTCCATTTTGATATACTGGAGTTTTAAAAACATATTTCTTAACTGTTTTAAGAATTGATTTCATATATGCAGATTCTAAAGACTGAAATGAATTTCCATCTAAAGTAAATTTTATTAACCAGATGAAAGAATTGTTACATATTTCTAATTTATCATATTTGATAATAAATGTGCTCCTGGATGGTTATCCATTAACTAGTATAAGTTGAGCCTATCCAAAATATAATAGAATTAATACTTGCAGAAATAGAATAATATTCTACATCTGAGAAGCTAATGCCACCATACAGCCATAGTCTTATATGATTTCTATAAGTAATCATCAGCTTTTTAGGCTACCATAAGAATGGAGATAATATTTTTTCCACTCTCGTTAATTTTTTTTTGTCAGGTATTAAAGCTATTGAATGCAATCTAAATATAATCGTGGGTAATATAATTAATTTAATAAGTACTAACCTATCCTCAAAACTAAAAAAAAAATAATTTCATTTTTTATTAAGAAGTTACACTTCTTTAATTACTTTTTCAAAATAATTATTAATAATCTTACTCACGTCTTGATAGATTTTTATTCATAAATATTTTACCTATTTTCCTTCCCAATTATATTTATATTTATCTTTAAATTTACTATCAAGTAATTGATTTAACAGTAAAGTTTCAGTTTAATTATTATTAAATTTCAGCAGCAATACTTCTTGAAACATTTTAATTTCATCAGTTTATTCAATTGAATAACTTAAATCGCCTATAGTTAGCAAATTATCTTCTGCAAAAAGCTGCATTTTAGATGGAAAATCTCTGTTAATTGAGAATCTATCAGTTTTTTCATTGCTTCTTATACTATTAGCTAAGGGCTTGATAACTAATGCAAATAATAAAAGAGACAAGGGGCACCCTTGCTTTGTGCTTTTGTTAAAAGTGAATCCTTTGGAAAAGTAAGATCCAATTTTAACATATGCTTTGGAGTCTCTATACAGTTTTTTTAATATTCCAATAAACTGTTCTGGAAATGTAAAAGCTTCTAAAGTTTTAAACAATCTACAGAATTGAAAGCTCTCTCAGTATCTAAGGTAATTAAGGCCAAATCCTTGTTCATTCCTTTTGCTAACTCTAAGATAGTTACTATCCATTTATATTACTGTACGTTAATTTATTGGCTATAAATCTTGCTTGATCTATATTAATTAATTTAACTACTATATCTCTTAATTTTGTAGTGAACATGGAAATATTTTATAGCCTAAATTTAATAATGAAATAGTTCTGTATGAGGAAACTAACTTATTATCCTTTTCTTGTTTAAGTATAGGTGAAATTACAAAACATTTCCATGAGGAAGGAATTATTTTGTCACTCTGAATTATCCCAAAAACATCACTCAGTAATTCTAAAACATTTAATGGAAGCAGACTATATAATTTTATACTTAAACCATCTACCCCTAGACCTTTCCCATTTTTCCCTTTTTTTAACATCTTTAACTTCTATCAGGGTAATAGGCTTATTTAACAGAGATATTTGTTGGTTATTATGTTTATTAATAACATTTTCTTTAAATAATTATCACTTTTAGAATAATCAGGATTATTATTTGTATCTGTATTAAGATCCTCATGGGATTTTTTTAAAAATATTAAGCATTTCCTCTATGTCTGAAATAAGCTTATTAGTGTGAGGATTCTGGATATTATTGATTTGTGCCCTTTTGCTTAACATCTTATTCTAGTAGCTAATCTATATAGATTTTTTGAATCATTGCATAACTGTGAAATTGTATTTTTTCTAAAGCTATCTCAACTTTATGGGTTAAAACTGTTTGATATGCTGTCATTAATTTTAGTGACTTCAGTATTATGTAATTTTTTGTTTGTTCTTCAAACCTTGCTTTGTGTATTTCATCTTATATTTCTAACAACTGTTTATTGCACTCTTTCATTTTATTACTAGCTGATTTTCTCATTCTATCTTTATTTTGCATTTCTAAGGGGTATGACTTCACTAACCTGACCATTATTATTCAAAGATAAAAAATCTTGATTTGTTCCTTAAGGAATCTCTTAAATTCTTTTGATTTCATCATGTATACTGAGATTCTATAAATAATCTGAAATTTCCTTTTATCTATTACTATAGTAATACTTAGTGCATTATGACATATAAAGGACAAGGAATAGTTTTAAAATAATTCACTTTATTAAGTACATTTATAGAGGCATACATTTTATCAATTCTAGTTTGTGTCCATATGCATAAGAATAATGAGTGAAGAACAATGACTTGTCTTCTGCTTTTACTAGTAAATCGACTAAATTATTATTACGAATCCATCTATTTAGTGCTTTAGCTAATGCCAGTATTTTAACTTTCTTTTGTTCATCTGAATCTTCTATACTAGATATGCAAAATCCCTTGCTAAAATTAAGTTACCCTTCCAATTACTTTGTATTACGTTTTAATTATCTTTAGCCACTCTTGCACATATTCCAGGGATCCAGTAAAAATTAGCTAGTGTATAGAGTTTGCCGTTATATTTAATTATTACAAATGTATACATTCCTTTGGGATCATTATTGGATTCTATGATCTTAAATGTTTCAGTAAATTTTCTCCAAAATATAGCGATTCCTCTACTCTTTTTGTTAAAAGAAGCAGTTGATAACATTTCACAACCTTCTTCTTCTGGCTTTTCCCAGTTGGGAGTCGCCACAGTGGATCACCTGTCCGCTCATGATTGGCAGTGGAGTTTTATGGTGTTGAGTTGCCAGCCCGGCACCCAACCTTCCACTGAAGGCACACACACACACACACACTTATACCTAGGGCCAATTTTGGAGTGTCCAATCCACCTACAGCATGTCTTTGGGATGTGGGAGGAAATCGGAGCACCCGAAGGAAACCCACGTGACCACAGGGAGGACATGCAGACTGCACAGAAGGCACCCCAGCCAAGGATCGAACCAGAGAACCTCTTGCTGTGAGGCAACAATGCTAACCACTGCACCACCATGGCCGCCCATAACATTTCATAACCTAAGTTATTTAAATATTGTATATCTTTATCTATCAAGGGAGTCTCTTGCAAGAATATAATGTCTCTTCTATTTAATTTATTTAATTTATTTATTTATTTTACATTTGTTGACCAGGATAGTCCGACTGGATATATGTCCATTTTTTAGCAGAGGCCCGGGGAGAAAAGCTCCAAGATAATAATGCACATTGAACATTTAGTAAATGCTAGTTTCAAGCAGATTACAGTCATAAGCAATACCAGCATTTAGCACATATAGTATTAATGTATTATAAAACACTTTACAAAACATAACATTATTTTCAATGCTATATATACATAACATTACATTCAGGTTTAAGACACACTGAGTAGCTGTTACACAAGTGACAATTCCTGAAATGGTGTGGTAGAAAAAAGTTAGAAGTAGTTGAAGATAAGGCACCTAAGTAATAGACAGGTCACTAGTCAGGGTTAGTACAAGGACATAACCAATGAGATTTGAAGTATTTTGTGAGTTTGTTTTTAAATGGAGTTAGTGAGGGTTCTAGGGTCAAGTCAGCTGGGAGTCTGTTCCATGTTTTTCCAACAGAGTTGGCAAACAGAGAGTCCCCAGCTGAGAAGTTGGATTTGTATGTTTGAACTAGGAGTCTAGTGGATAATTGTAGTGGCCGGGTGCTTGTGTAGGGGCTGATAATATTTTTTAGTGCAGGTGTATTTTCTGGTTGGTAAAGGACTTTATGTGCCACTATTAACTGGTTGAACTGCAGTAGGCTAAGCAGTTCAAGCCATCCTAGGTGATTTAGGTTGTGACAGTGGTGTGTCCGATAGGCTGTGCCAGTAGCAAATCTGGCAATGTGGTTATAGCAGGATGATAGTTTATTAAGATCTGTTTTGTTTAAGTTGGAGAATAGAGGTGAGGCATAGAGAAGAGTTGATAGTAGATGGGAATGGGCAATTGCAGTTCTAGCAAGTGGGGTAAGGAAAGGTTTGATTCTGTAAAGAGAGCCAAGTTTTTTATTAATGGTTTTGACAGTTTGATTGATATGTGCATCAAACTTCAGGTTATCAACTATGACACCCAGTAGTTTAGTTTGGGCTTCTGGGGAGATGATAGTGCCATTGTTAGTGGTTATGTTAAAGGGTGGCAGGGGGGTCCTGCATGTAGGGGAGAAGAGGAGTAGCTTAGTTTTGTTGGGGGTTAGGATTAGATGTTGATTGGAGAACCATTTTTCTACTGTACTGAAGGTATTTTGGGTTAATGTGAATAAAGTAGCTAGTGAGGTGTCAGAACAAATCAAGGTGGAGTCATCCACATATTGAATGCAGGTAGCATCTGGGATGACTGAATGAAGGTCATTGATAAAAGAAGGGGTCCTAGTATTGAGCCCTAGGGGACTCCTAATGTGATGGGTAGGCGAGATGATAGCTTGTCCTGCCATAGGATTGCCTATTGCCTACCCTACAGGTAGGACAGAAACCATTTGAGTGCATGGTTGTTTAAGGAGAAGGCCTTCAAGGTATTTATAAGCATTTTATGGTCAACCATGTCAAAAGCCTTGGATAGATCTAGAAAGAGTGCTGAGGATAGTTTGTTATTATTGCAGTTGTGGTTAATGACGTTAGAGAAAGAGAGGAAGGCAGACGTAGTACTGTGGTGTGGCTTAAAGCCATGCTGAAAGTTGGACAACAGCTTGTTCTGTGTGAGGTAGTGCACGAGCTGTATGTGTACACACTTCTCCATAATTTTAGCTAGAGGTAACAGAATAGCTATGGGTCTAAAATTTGACAGTTCAGTGGAACTGCCTCCTTTATGGAGAGGTATGACATGGGAGATTTTCCATGTAGTGGGTACAGTAGCTTCAGATATAGCTCTGTTGATCAAGATTGAGATGGGGTGTGCTATGGTGTCAGCAGCCTTTTGCAGATAGTCTGCTGGGAGGAGGTCGGCAGCCAGGGTGGTGGGTCTTAGTTTCTTAAGTAGAGCATGAATAAGTTGAGTAGGAACAGGTTGGAAGGTAAAGTATGTTTGGGTAGTGGATGTGGCTGCATTAGAATTAGAGCCACTGGAACAGAGTTGGCTGGCTAGAGATTGGATAGTCTCTGTGAAGAAGCTGTTGAAGTTATTAGCAATGTCTACTGGGGATTTTTGTTGGGAAGCTGAGAGGGGTGGAGTGGCAGTTTGGCCTGGGTGGAGTAGTTTGTTTATTCCTGCCCAGAACTTTTGAGGTTTGTTTTGGTATGTTTGCAGTAGATAGTAGTAGTGGTTCTTTTTGTCTAAGGTTATGGATTTTTTTTGTGTCATTCCTTAGCTGCCTGAATCTTAGTTGATCAAGTGGGGCTTTTGTTTTTTGGTAGGTGGCCCATGCTTTGTTTCTGAGTGAAATTTTGGTTTTGGTATCTTTAGAAAGCCATGGTGCAATATTAACTTTGGTTCTAATAGAGCATCTGGGAGCATGGGAGTTAAAATAGCAAGAAACTTGGTGTTAAAGTATGCTACTGCTTCATCTAGGGGGAGACATTTTAGTACTTACCAGTTGCAGGCCTTAAGTTCATTTTGAAACTTGGTGAGAATAAAATTCTTGTTGTTTCTTAATGTTCTATAGGTGGGTTGGTAGGAGCAGTCTACTTTGAGCTTGATTACATAGGGCAGACAGTGGTCACTTAGGTCATCAGGCAAAGTGCCTGATTTATAGGATTGAAGATGGGTATTGGCGAGTATCCAGTCTAGGGTACTTTCCTTGTTATTGGGTTTTCCTGTCCTGGTGAGAGAAGTTATGATTTGAGTAAATCCATTGAGGTTTATGTGGGTTGTGGGGGTTTCAGAAGAGCAAGTGTTCCAGTCAGCGTTGAAATCTCCAAGAACAATTGTTTCTTGGGGGTAGTTATTGGATAACCAATATAAGAAGTTTTCTAAGGTTTCTGTATTCCTTCCAGATGGAATGTAGACACAGACAATGTTTACATTTTTGTTTGTATTAATTTGTAGTTTTGAGATAAGAATTTCAGCATTATTGAACTGGGCTGGTTGCTGAGTGTCTATGCTGACAGATATGGTAGACTTGTAAAGTATGCCTACCTCACCACCCTTTCTGGTGGTACGGTCTAGTCGAAACATATTGTACCCTGGTGGCAGAATCTCATGGTCCTTGGTGGCAGTCTTTATCCACATTTCTGTTAGGCATACTATATCTGGGGAATGAACAGCCAAGAGGGCATGCAGGTGCTGAGTTTTGTTATTTATGCTCCTAATGTTTAGATGGCAGGCCAGCAATGAGTTAGGAGGCCTATTTGTTGGAGCTATGGTGGTTGGGGATATAGTAGGGGGATTAGGGTCAACAGGTGGGGCTGGACCAGTGTTTGGGTGGATGTTGCCATCCTTTGTGAGGTTGTAGTGTATCCCGAGTATGAGTTTTAAGATTTTGAATAAAGTTTTGTAATAGTGTCTAGTTTTAGGACTAATGTAACTAGGTCTAGTAAGATGGTAGTATTTAGGGGTTAAGGAGGCACACATGAGGGAAGTGAGTAAGGATGCATTATTATCTGTTATAGATGGGATGGACGTTTAGAATTTAAGGTAGTGGAAACCTGGGTGACCCTGACATTCGTAGGCGGTTAAGAGATATGGAATGAGTAACAAAGGTAAAAGTAGAGTTAATAAGACTATTTTGGGTGATACTATACTTACTGAATGAGACTTGAAACTTAGGAAAAAGAAACAGTAGAGTTAAAGGACTGGTGGTAACAGGTTGAGGGTGGTGCTGTTGAGTAACAAGTTGTTACTGATTGGTTTAAAAAAGTGGGGTGTGGTCTAGTACCAATAAATGTACCAGCACCAGGGGTGGGAGGAATTTGGGGCAGGGTGGGAGGAATTTGGGAGCAGAGTGGGGTGCAAAGTGAGCTCGAGTAAAGCGGAGCAGGGATGAACCAATGCCTTAATTTAGATATCTTGTTAATTATTCCATCTGTTGACATTATTTAAGAATTGCAGCATCCACTCCTTTTGAAAGTACAACACAGTACAGTATCAGCAATCTACATACTGTGGGAGTAGAACCCACAGCCTTCTGCATCAAAAGCAAGCATAGTATCTGTTGTGCTAATATCAGTGCAAACAGACTTAGCATAAGCAGCACTAAACTACTCTTCCCCTGAATCTCTCAGCTCCTTATAAAATCCAGATGACACTCTATCTCTCTCAACATTGCAACACAAGAAATCTGAAAAAAGCAAAAATGTATTGGGTGGGGACAACGGCCCAAAACTAGGGACACATTTTAAACAAACCACAAATTTTAAGAATAACAAACCAAAAGTATGAGCCAAACATTCTGTGAAAATCTGAGCAGGTGAGAGGCATGGACTCAACTCCTTGAATCATAAACAAGTGGTGGTATGGGTGGAGAATTCAGGCTCTTGCTCCTACAGGGTATGAGCCTGAGTAACACTAACCACCAGGTATACCTAAGTCAAACACACACACACACACACACACACACACACACACACACACACACACACACACACACACACACACACACACACAAAATTCCCTTACTTGAGAAGCACCAAAATCAATCAGACAAGAATAAGCAGCAAATGTTAAGTGAAGAATCAAGATGAAGGAGCAATAAGGTGGGCAGGAAGAAGAAGCAATTTCAAATAACATGGGCGTTCAAGAAGAACAGGACACTTGTGCATGCCCATGATGCTAATGGACCCAACGCCCTTTGTACAATACAGATTTTTGTAACTAAATGTGACAGTCCCACCACCTGGGGTGGACCGCCCATCTCACCCCCCCCATGTATGCCACTGATGTACTGTTTCAGTAATAAAACACTCAAATTTCAGTTTTGACATTTGAAATGAGTTATTTCAGGTAGTCTTGGCGAATCTAATAACATATAATATGTAAAAAGCTTCAAAGTTCACATGACCAAGCTTCAAATTTCAGCTTTTAAATTATTTTCAAATATTTATATGATTTTATCTATAAATTATATGAGATCTTGCACATTCACATTTCTGCCATAGGTATATGTAATAGACATCTTTCTTAAAAGCAATTTAGTATTTAAATATATTCTTTTCTGTCTTAATTTCTTACTAGTATTCTACCTTATTCTATATATCTTGTTTTTCTAAAATCTTCCATCAAAAAGCTATTTAATCATCAGCTATCTAGCAAAGATTACAGTATGCGTAAATATTTCTTAACTTACTGATACTGGTCTTTTATTAATCTTACATATTAAATATTTAATTAGTTGTGCATTTGCATATTAGTCATAAGATTTATTTATTTATTCAATTTGTTTATTTATTTTACATTTGTTTACTGGGAAAGTCTGACTGTACACAGGTCCTTTTTCAGTGAAGGCGCGGGGAGGAAAAACTCCAAATTAACAAAAGTACAAAACTGACTAAAGTACAGATAAAGTTTACATTATATAGATCTTAAACAATGATTTAGATGGTATTTTACATCGATATATACATTTCAACATAGTTTGATAGTGACATAATTGAAAATCAGACATATACATGGATTCCATGCAGGCAGTTGAAGATTTGCTAGAATACAATCAAAGGAATGTGCATAAATTACACATATAAACTGGTTACAGAATAAAATAACTAGCCAGGACAAGTGCTGGTACAGAGCCAGGTGTTACTTAAGTGTGATTTTAGACGTTTTTTAAATTGTACTGTAGAGCAGTTACAGGTTATTTAGGTGGGTAGTGTGTTCCAGATTTTGGGAATAACGTTTGAGAAGAGTGATTCTCTGGATGAGTTGTTAGCTTTGGTGATGTCCAGAAGTAGTTTATTACTAGAGCAGTGAGATCTACTATTGGAGTGTGGTTGTATAAGATTCTGGAGAGCAGGGTTTTTTTCTGATTGATGTAAGATTTTGTGGGCAAAAGTTATTTGATTAAAGAGTACTAGTTGAGGGTGTTCTAGTCAGTTCAGTTACTTAAGGGATGAGCAGTGATGTGACTTGTATGAGGAGTCTGTGGAATACCTGGCAATCTTGCTATAGCAGGATTCGAGTTTGGTTAGATCAGTTTTTCTGAGGTTGGTTAGAATTGGTGAAGTGTGAAGGAGACTCTGACATAAGATGTGTGTGTGAGTGATGGTAGCTTTTGTGTTTCTTGTTAGAAATTGTTTGTTTCTGAATAGAACACCTAGTTTCTTAATGGTTTGGGACAGGTGGATATCAAATTTCAAGTTATTGTCAATTCCTATGCCTAAACGTTTAGTGTGGGTTACTGGAGTGATTACGGTTTTATTTTTGGATATGATTTTGAATGACAGGCGTGATGTGGTTGATCATGTAGGGTTGAAGAGAAGGAGTTTGGTCTTGTTGGGGTTAAGGGTAAGATGGGCATTAGTAAGCCATGTTTCAACAGACAGAAATGAATCCTGGGTTATAGAATTAAAGTCTTGTAGGGAAGGGGCTGCACATATTAGGGTGGAGTCATCTGCATACTGAATCACTGAAACATCTAGATTTGAGGTATAGAGGTTGTTGGTAAAAAGAGAAAACAGTAGGGTTCCTAGGATCTAGCCTTGGGGAGCTCCTAAGGCAACTGAAAGAAGAGGGGAGAGATTGTGTTGACACTGAATGGCCTGCTGCCATCCTGATAATAGCTGTTGAACCAAGTAATGGAGGACTGACTAAGATTTAGGTCAGAGAGAACATTGATAGGTTTATTATGATTAAACATGTTGAAAGCTTTAGAAAGGGCAAGAAAGATGGCAAATGCAAACTGTCCATTGCTGCTATGCTGGTTTACAGTACTAGTAAAGGACATTAGGGCTGTGGTGGTGCTATGACAGGAGCAAAAGCTGTGCTGAGTTTTTGAAATGTGTGTATGTGTGTGTGTGTGTGTGTGTGTGTGTGTGTGTGTGTGTGTGTGTGTGTGTGTGTGTGTGTGTGTGTGTGTGTGTGTGTGTGTAGGTAGTCCATCAGTTGAGTATGAATGCATCTTTCTAGGATTTTGGATAAAGGAGATAGAATGGCAATTGGGTGATAACTGGTCAGTTGTGTAGAATTATGTCCTTTGTGCACAGGTAGAATGTGGGAGATTTTCCAAATATCAGGGATGTTTACTCTTCTTATTAATAGTAGTATTACATGCAATCTTGACTACAGATAAAAAATCCTGATTGTTTAATTTGATGTGTGTTTTTAGCCATTGTGAACTGTGTTCTGATCTAAACTTCATATCCTGACATTATAATTTGATTACAGCATGTGAAAATGATGGCTCACAGCACAGAGCTGCTGTTAATTTACTCTGCAAGTTTCTCATTATCTTTAGTTCTTTTAAGCTGTTCTAATCATCTAACTTTACTTCTTTCAATTACTATGTACAGTGAGAGTTAATAATACGACAACATAGGCAATTAACATTCACCAAAATTTTAGCAAACTTTATGTCAGCAACAGCTTAATAAAAACAGTACTAAAACTTTTGTTTTACCAATTCTTCACTTCTAAGAAAAGAAAAGGGGCATTATTTTGAGTAGAGAGCTCAAATATATACTTGAAAAAACAGAAAGCAAAGGAAAGTTCTTTTCTTTTTTCACAGACATCAGTAATGAATTTTGACCTAGATTTTCTTCAGGACAGCTCAAGATGGGAAAAATCCAACCTTTTGGAAGAAATTAAACATTGTTTTGTTCTCAAGGTTTCATTAAGTCTTAATTCATTCATAAATGATATGTGAAAGGAATTTGTTACACAGGAACAAATAAAAAAAATTACCATCACTTTAACACTTCTAATTAGCATATTACTTAGATATGACATTCATTTAACCCAGCAATGCACATACTAAACAAAGTTGAACAAATAAAATAATATTCTTAACATATAGTCTTAAAGTTATCAATTATGCTGCTTATAATTTAATGACATTTTCTTACAGGAAGTATTTGTTTAACATTTAGAAATACACTCATAAGTTTAGTTAAGTGAAATATATTAAGTATTTCACTGTAAATACAGTAAAACAGTAAAATTATCCATTTATATTCCTCAACATGAAAAATGTTTTAGCAAAAAATATAAATACATACTTACATATGTTCTGAAGCTTAATGTCCAGTACAAACCTTTTACTTAAAGGGCAAATATTTTTTTTTTCAGAAAATAAAAGTCCTGCTATCAGAGAATGAAAAGTCATGTGTTTTTAGTCTTTTTAAGATTCAAGTATGTTTTTCAAATTAAACCCCTTTCTATACACTACTGTTGGGACTATTCCCATTTTGTTAAAACATTAGTATCTTCCTTTAGGATATTCCAATTCTTATTCAGGATCTACTTAATAGTACTGCTATCAAAGTTAAAACAAGTATTTAAGGTGTTAACATATCTATTCATAACATTATTCCGTAATTCTGTCATGATTTCCTTCCATTCATTACTAATCTGCCCTTCAAGCCTGTTAAGGATTGGAGATAAATGGTCCCTTTCTCTTTTTAGACTTACTTCTTGTATCAATTCATTCACTAAAAGCTCTGGGTAGCCTCTTTTAAAAAATATTCATTAATGTATTACATTCCTCATAGAATTGCTCATCTAGTGTAATCATATGGGCTGCTCTAACCAACTGCCCCTTGATTTCTGCTCTCTTTGGTCAGAAAGGGTGTGCTTTTTAAAAAGTACAAAAGGGTGTTGGAATATGTTGGTTTCCTGTAGATTCTGGATACATATCTCTCAATAATAAGATTTTTTGTAAGCAACATGTCCAGGTATGCTATCTGCATAACACTAATGTTGCATGCAAAAGTCAAAATATCTGTACTCTCATTCATGCCTTTCATAAATGACCAATTTTTTCCTCGCTGTCCTGCCAAATGATAAAAATGTCATCCAGATAATGCAGGAACAGCCAAACAACATTCTTAAACTGACTATTATGCACATGTAGATGTTTCCATTGCAACATGACCATGTTTGCGAATGAGGACCCAACCGGTGAATCCATTGCAACACTCTTTTTGCAGATAAATCTTATCATCAAAAAATATTAAATTATTTTTCAAAATGATTTTAAGTAATTCTTCATATACATTTATCTTATCTTGGGACCCCCTTTCCTCTCCAAGTATTCTGCACAGTCGTAATGTTCAGTCGTCCACATGTAGAACCCCGGGCATAAGTTACGTATACGCTGCATATACAACACCTTTGGTTTCACAGTTAAAATTTCCTATCAATTTAATGACACCATTATTGACATTAACCTGTTCACTGGCATACATATACTTAAAATACAAACAAGAACAAATGAACTGAAACATGGCCAGAGTAAAACTCTCCTTTTAATAAACAGTAAGCACTTTCACAAGTATAATACTTACTTCTTCAGACCAAACCACAATAATGATATCACAACATTTATACAGAATTAAAAACTCTCTCAGACAATAAAGCTATATATCCATTAATTGCATTATTAAGTTAATACATACTCAGAAACTATTCCTTACAGACACATACATATTCAATTTTATCGTCATGCCTTAGTGTCCCCAGTCAGTATCCCTTCTGATTGCAATGTGCAGTATGCATTCTTACACTCAAAACTTATAGTATATCCTTTTAATCAACATCTTATATAAAAATATGAAACGTATTCGTTTAAAAAATGACTAGACTAAACATATAAAGCATGGGCACTACAGTATGCATTGAAAACGCATTTCCTAGAGATCGTATTTACTTATATGTTACTCATATAAATAAAGTTTTAAATTATCAAAATGATACATATCTGCCTCCAAAGAACATGCTTTAATATCTAAATTCAATATTAGAAGCATACCTTGTTGCATTCAAGCTCTTACAGTATGCGTACTGCTGAGTCGCATGCACATTACATAACTATCAAATGAGCTCCTTCAATAGAGTCAACATGTGCGATCTAACCCTATACATGTCAAGCGGGCATTCACTTTCGGTGAACTACACCTTGCTATTTGAGTCATTTATATGTGGTGTTGCATTCAAACCACTAAGATTTTAAAATCAGCATTAAAACTTTTTCACATACTCAAATAATATAATAAAAGTAGTAGTGTATTACCTAAGCCAATCAGGCGCATGATGTCTATATACTACCGCATGATGCTTTAATCTAAAATTCCAGCTATGGTAACAGTGTGAAGCTAAGATTCTAACGGACTCACTTAACCTGTAAAAAAGCAATGTTTCATTCATTATAAACAATATTTCTAAATGATGTAATAATAACCCGAACATGCCATTAATTCATATCAGAACAAGAGCTGAATAAATCATCTATATCAAAAATAAAGTCACATTATCCAATGCAAATAACAAGCAGCTGTTTTCAGACTGTGCATTTAATGCATTATAAAATAATACATTTTCTTCTATCATTACAATATAACAAAAATGCATTGAATTTCTGTGAAATGCTTGCATTCACATTAATAAATTAAAACTCTGTATATGTCAAAATATGAATATTAAATAATTAACCCAAGACATCTTACAATACCTAAACAAGCTACTTGTATACCCATCTAGCTTTTAATAAGGGCTTCAATGGTACCTTTGCATTCAAACCCTTATCAATATCTGCCTGAAGTCTGATGATCCATTTACTCTAATGAAGTTCAGCAACATCACCGATACGTTCAGTTATATGAATGGCTTCTATAGCCATGAATTTACTGAATGTTGTGAAGAGGTCCTTAATACATGTTTGGCTAATGCAATAGTATGGGATTGCATCATAATACTGTACAGATGTTCCCTAATCCTATCTCTTAACAGTTTGTTAGTTTTACCTACAGAGAAGGATGCACAAAAAACACATTTGGCCAGGTAAACAATACAGTACTATTACAGTCAGCATCCACCTCAAATTTATATTTCCTAAATGTTGTTGGATGTACGAAGTACCCCATAGTATCTATGTAATCATAATACCGACATTTGCCACATGGGTGAGTAGTTCTCATTTCTGGTTTCACTAACATCAGATCATCATTACGGTTACGTATTAATCTCTTAATTGATTTTTTTATTTTTATATCTAAAGCTAGGTTTCTCACCCACTATTTTCTTTATTTTATCATCTACCATGAGAATATCCCAATGTTTCTGTATAACAGTAGTTATTTCCTTTTTCATTTAAAGTAATGGCCAATAAATACAGAATCATACAAAAAGCTGTTCCCACTAATCCAAGAACTATGAAATAGTTCAAAAAAGATCAATCCTAGCTGGTTCTATGGTGCAGTGTGAACAAG